>NW_027457180.1:162500-163941 GCF_040206685.1 Ascaphus truei | reverse complement strand
TCCTAAATTCTTTATCTTAAATCCTTGGTAGTAACCACACGAAATGATAACTCTAAGACAAAAATAAACCACGGGTCTGAGCGAGATCAGCCATTCTGTAAGACTGTAATATGTGTGTGATATATGTGCATACTGTATATTATATTTCAAGACATAGATTTGTCTACATATGTGTCCAGTACTGTATTGGTATTAATTTAATCTTTGTGATCCTGATGAATAAGCACAGTTTGTTGGCTTTGTCAAGATAGCATGTTTATAGCATGCACAAAACATCACACAAAGATCCAAGGTGGGACTGAAATGTTGATCCAGTTCAATAAATGTTATACTTTTTTAATCTAGACCATAGGAGTGTCTGGATATTCTTCTCTTCTCCTTCTATAGACAGTCGACAGGTTGGTTTGTCTCAATTCTGACCTTGTAATTCCAGATGTTCCCACAGATGTAGTATTTGTAATTTTTTTTGCTGTGTTTGGATTCTGCAACACGTTGACACCGCAGAGCAGAGTGAGGCAGACCATGGTATATATTATTCATAGCACAATGTTTTTACTCAATATGTTCATTTTTCACTTACAGTACTTACAGAAATCTGTATACAAGGATTAGATGGAAGGTTTTCTTCAGAATCAGGTCTTCCCCCTCTTCTCCTCTGACCTGGGCTACCTCCGTGCAAGAGTGCGTTCTTACGGTCGGTTGAATTATTATTATAGGCCAAGGGTCATCAAACTCTTAGTCCAAAAGAGCCAAATATGAGTAGCACAACGATTTAGAATTTTTCAAAGAGCCATAAATATATTTTTACACCCCCCCCCCACCCCATCACATCAGGCTGGCCACCCCATCATTATTCCCCCATCACATCAGGCTGGCCCCCCATCACCTTACCGCCCCCCCCATCAGATCAGGCTGGACCCCATCATCATCTTACACCCTCCCTCCCCCCCATCACATCAGGCTGCCCCCCCCCTAGGGTGACCAGATTTTGAAAATTAAAAACCTGGACACATTTTTTTTTTTACATAACAGTTTATTAATTGTAGTACACTTATAGTTTACTACCATTAGTCCTTGTTACGTGTGTGTGTGTGTGTGTGTGTGTGTGTGTGTGTGTGTGTGTGTGTGTGTGTGTGTGTGTGTGTGTGTGTGTGTGTCGGATGACCTCACTAATCAAACCAAAAAAAAAAGCCAGATGTGAATGATTCTGAACCCCTTAACCAGTGTCAGGATGCCCCTCTTCACAATTTCTAAAGCAGCAATCCCGCCTGGGATCTTACCTGATCCGCAGTCCCTCAAGGTACTATACTGGAGGGGAGGTGTTCCCTACCTGTCTTCCGATATCTCCCGCGTGAAACTTGAGTCAGATCTGGAAGAAAGCAGGATAGGTTACTTAGGTGTAGGTATAAGGCAGTTAAGATAAGACATTGAGGGTGAGGGG
>NW_027457180.1:90000-157500 GCF_040206685.1 Ascaphus truei | reverse complement strand
ACACACACACACACAGTGTCCCCCCCCCACACACACAGTGTCAAACACACACACACACACAGTGAGACAAACACACACACAGTGACACACATACACACACAGTGAGACACACACACACGTCACCTCTCCTTCTGGCCGCCGCCATCTTAGTTACTCCGCGAGGGAGGAAGGGGGTCCTTCCGGGTGCCGCCATCTTAGGCGCCGCATGGCAGCTGCAGGCTGCCTGCCCACTGCCTGTTGGAGCACCGGGGGTAGGTGAGCGGAGCACCGGGGGGGAGGTGAGCGGAGCACCGGGGGGGAGGTGAGCAGAGCACCGGGGGGGAGCTGAGCGGAGCACCGGGGGGGAGCTGAGCGGAGCACCGGGGGGGAGCTGAGCGGAGCACCGGGGGGGGAGCTGAGCGGAGCACCGGGGGGGGAGCTGAGCGGAGCACAGGGGGGGGAGCTGAGCGGAGCACAGGGGGGGAAAGCTGAGCGGAGCACCGGGGGGGAGCTGAGCGGAGCACCGGGGGGGAGCTGAGCGGAGCACCGGGGGGGGAGCTGAGCGGAGCACCGGGGGGGGGGAGCTGAGTGGAGCACCGGGGAGGGGGGGAGGTGAGTGTGATGGTTTGGGGGGAGAGGACAGAGAGAGAGAGGGGTGTGTGTGTGTGTGTGTGTGTGTGTGTCCTTTGGCCCGTCACTCCGCCTCAGGCCAATGAGAGGTGTGCGGGGGAGGGTGGGCCAAGGGACCAATGAGATTTCCCCTAGGGACAGAGACCATGCAGACATCCAGACAGGCATACAGTGCTTTCACAAATCTAGTATAAGATTATAAGGCAGCAAGATATTGTGTAAGGTAGTAACAGAAGGTGAGAGACAATAATGCAATGTGGCAATCTATGAACACTCTCCAGTTGTAATCCAGGGGGAGCATGAAGGGAAAAGAACATAAAACAAGAAAAACAATCTAAGTGCAGACAATAAAATTCAAGTGATATAAATTCTGCGTTCTTTCTTGGCTCATATGTGATGTCTACTTACAAGATGTAAGTCAAAATCAAGCGGTTTTGACACTCAATGGTCTCTGCTGTGCAGGTATTCCCACCAGGTGATAGGGTCTCCAGCTCTCAGCTCCGCAGCAAAGTGTATGTAAAAGAAATACAAACCATAGTGCAGACCAGTATAATGTAAAAAAACTAGACTTTATGGGGTTTAAAAAATGAACACTTACAATAAAAACAAGTATTTCAGGCATGTACCACAATCATTGTGATCAAAGAGAGAAGATTTTTTGGTTTACACTTCAGGCTCACCCGCCTCCTCCGGTGTGACTTGGTGTGGACCACCACTCTCAGGTACTTTGTACCTCCAGCGGTGGGCGCATTGATCCAGGTCTCTCTCCCCTCGTGGGTTCCCTCTTCTGTGGGTCAATCACCTTCCCATAACAGCTGCCCGCAGGCACTGTGGAGTTCTCCACTGGGATACAGCCTCTCGGATGGATGTTTCAGCTTCACTCGCACACCGATGCGTCACTTCCGCTCCGTCCCGATACGTCACTTCCGGTCGCGGTTCTGTGAGTATCTGTCAGTAAATTTCTCCTCTCTTCTCTCTCCTCTCTGGGCGGCTACCACTCTACGCGTTTCGCCAAAAAAGGGTGTGCGGCTTCCTCAGGAGTGTACCGCCCCCTACTCTAAGGTGACATTATATACCTTCCTTAATTGGAATTTGATCTGGAACACTTGTGCATAAAAAACTGGTCTGCACTTATTACCATCTGTGCCTTTGTATGCATGAAGGAGCGATTCCAAATAGGGGAAAAAACCTCTGACTCATGACAGGATTAACCTGTTATTTTCTGGAACCGCAATATGAGGTGATAAAACGGATAATACTCATAGCTTTTTTTATGGGTAATCTGATCGTCAGGAGGGTGATTCTATGGAATCTAAATTTTGTCCAAAAAAATTGGAAACAGTGTAATATAATAGGGATTAACTGTGGTAATATAGGGTTGAATCAGAATATTTTCATGCTGTATATGATTACATTAGCATATTTCTATCTAGCAGGGAAGGGGTTAAATTGTGTCTTATCATTGTTTCCATAATAGGGGAGATGTTACTTATTCTCACAAGTGGGCTTAGATTAGGGGGCGGTACACTCCTGAGGAAGCCACACACCCTTTTTTGGCGAAACGCGTAGAGTGGTAGCCGCCCAGAGAGGAGAGAGAAGAGAGGAGAAATTTACTGACAGATACTCACAGAACCGCGACCGGAAGTGACGTATCGGGACGGAGCGGAAGTGACGCATCGGTGTGCGAGTGAAGCTGAAACATCCATCCGAGAGGCTGTATCCCAGTGGAGAACTCCACAGTGCCTGCGGGCAGCTGTTATGGGAAGGTGATTGACCCACAGAAGAGGGAACCCACGAGGGGAGAGAGACCTGGATCAATGCGCCCACCGCTGGAGGTACAAAGTCCCTGAGAGTGGTGGTCCACACCAAGTCACACCGGAGGAGGCGGGTGAGCCTGAAGTGTAAACCAAAAAATCTTCTCTCTTTGATCACAATGATTGTGGTACATGCCTGAAATACTTGTTTTTATTGTAAGTGTTCATTTTTTAAACCCCATAAAGTCTAGTTTTTTTTACATTATACTGGTCTGCACTATGGTTTGTATTTCTTTTACATACACTTTGCTGCGGAGCTGAGAGCTGGAGACCCTATCACCTGGTGGGAATACCTGCACAGCAGAGACCATCGAGTGTCAAAACCGCTTGATTTTGACTTACATCTTGTAAGTAGACATCACATATGAGCCAAGAAAGAACGCAGAATTTATATCACTTGAATTTTATTGTCTGCACTTAGATTGTTTTTCTTGTTTTATGTTCTTTTCCCTTCATGCTCCCCCTGGATTACAACTGGAGAGTGACGATTTGTGGGACTAGCGAAACCAGTCCCCACCAGCTGGGTTTGAGCAGGGGGTTTGAACCTTTCAATAATATTATCACCTTATTTGAACACAATATCACTGTTTAACAATTAATTGATTTGGTCAAAATATTCACTGTATATTATTAGTGTACACTAATAGAGTTAGCGCCGTTTTCTTTCACCTTCACGTAGCACAAATCTATGAACACTGACAGAGAAAAGAGTCTGTAAACATGAGCTTATGAAGTCAATTCTAGGAGAGAGTGAGCGCACAAGGTATAGTGGGGGAGAGACTGGCTGGGCAGGGTGTAATGTTGGGCGAGGGGCTAGCAACATATAATGCTAGGAGACTGACCAGATTGGTTCTTAAGCTGGTCTCCATGAGCAGTATGGGGCCAGCTTGGCTCTGCTTGTGTCAGTATGGGGGCAGGAGGATGTTGGATAGGCTTCCCTTAAGAATTGAACTTTCACGGCACCTTTTACATGTGTGTAAGGGATGTTGCAGGATGGATTTGACCTGGCTTTCAAGGGCAAGTTACGAGAAAGGTGCAGAGGCAAATATGTAGAGTAGAATACATTATTAATAATCATAGTAATAGCATGTTCTTGTATAGTGCTACTAGTTTTACGTAGCCTTTTAGAGACATTTTGCAGGCACAGGTCCCTGCCCCATGGAGCTTACACTCTATGTTTTTGGTGCCTGAGGCACAGGGAGATTAAGTGACTTGCCCAGGGTCACAAGGAGCTGACACTGGGAATTGAACCAGGTTCCCCTGCTTAAAACTCAGTGCCAGTCAGGGTCTTTACTCACTGAGCCACTCCTACATTGGCATATACTCTGTGGCTAAACTACTGCTGCCTTTAGAAATGTTAACCCTTTAGTTACAGCAGACGTCTATAACATATGGTACTGTATGGGATCGAAAAACACGTTTATGTTGGGTATAGTCAATGCAATGCATATTGGAGTCCAGTAAAAACATTCTCTGCAATGCATGTCGTTTTGGAATCATAATGTGATATTGAAGTGATTTCAATCTTGGAATTCTGGGAAAAATAACTGGATATTTTAGCATCCATCACATCACCTACTTACTGCCTGTCCCGTCCATCACGGACATCACCATTATTCCAAACACTCAGGAATATCTCATACTTTACAGCAGGAGTGTCCAACTGCAGTCCTCAATGGTCACCAACTGATCAGGAATTAAGGATATCCCTGCTTCAGCACAGGTGGCTCAGTCAACAACTGAGCCACTGGTTGAGCCCACCTGTGCTGAAACGGATATCCTTAAATGCTGACCTGTAGGTGGCCCTAGAGGACCTGAGTTGGCTATCCCTGCTGCTTTACAGCAAGGGTTTATATTTGGTTCATCAGCTGCTATTTTAGGAGTCTTAGTGCTTGTTTTATCCATCTTGTGCATCTTAATCTTCTAAGGCAAATATGTGAAAGCTCTTGATGCAAAATCTAAATGTGTGATAAGCCGCATTATGCCTCAGTTTAATTTACCTCCTGGTTATCCAATTACGCTGCAGTGATATTAGTCTTCACATCTTGACACCAGTGTGACACTGTGTCTTTCTTTCAAGGCTGACATATTTGTCAAGGTTCTTCAGAGTGAGGAGTATGAAGAGGTGGAGGATAAGACAGTGAAGGCCATGGGCATCCTGCACACAATCGATATTGTCCTGACCGTGGTGGAGGATTACAATGAGGTGAGTGCACTCTGCTACTGCCTTTAACTGCTCTCTGCTGAGTGATCCCGCATAGCACCTTCTCTTTTCTTCCACTGTCTGTTGTGTTTGTTTGTGCCTGGAAATTATTCTTTACTGGGACACCTTTTATTTTCGGTATTGTAGCCTCTTTTGTTTTTTTTCAGGTAAAACAGCAGTTGGAGGAAATATGTTTACAGATCATTGGCCTTGTTTTGCAGAAACACATCATAGGTATCTTTCAAATATTCATGTTTTAAATAACAGGACTCATGAGCCTGGCTGGCCTTTATGCACAAACCCAGGTTTTGTTTGGTTTCCAAACATTGGTTTACTACACATACAGTACACTGCATATAATATTTTTTTGTGTTATAGATCATGCAGGGGTGGCAATTTTTTGGGGTTGGAGGGCCACTTGACAAGCTTGGGTAAACGTTGCCGGCTGCAAACATAATGTAGAATCTACACAAAGTCTGGGGTTCGCAAAGTTTATCATAGCTCCCCTTCTCGCAACCGGCATCTCACCTACCCACCTCACTCTCTCACTCACTTTCCCTCTTCTCTTTTAATAATCACTCTTCTTTTTTTTAATCTTCCCTATTCACTCCTCACTCTGATCCCCTTGCTCCTTTCTCCTCCTCCCCTTCCTCCTCCTTGCTCCCCTTGCTCCTCCTCACTCACCCTCTTTATCCCTCACTGTCCTTCAATCTCCCTCCTCTCCCCAACTTCCCTTCCCCCTCTCCTCCGGTCTCTACATGGGGTGCGGGCAACGGAGGCAGCAGCAGATGCTCTGCGTGCGTAGGTGACGGCACTGTGGCTGGATGTCCACCCATACAGTGATTTATGGAAGTTGGGCCCGACTTTCAGTCCATCCTAACTTCCATTTTAGGACCACCTGGGTGGGCTCCAGCCATGCTACTGTCTCAGCTGCCGAGCTGCTGCTGCTGCCACTGACGCTGCCTCAGTCGCCTGCACCATAGGCAATCATCCGACCTGCAGGCCTCACTTTGCCCACCCCGGCTCTAGAGGAAGAGAAATCTTTTCCATCACTCTCCACGGCAAGCAAATTCTGCATCATCCCTGCTGTTACAATAAAGAATATATTTTCAGCAGGTTACATTTCTTCAGCCTTGGTTGGTAATTCCATAGAGCAAGAATCTCCCCTGTAAGTTTTTTTTTGTATTGTTTGATATAGGTGTATATTTTTTTAAAAAAAATAGGAGATGGGGCACACGGATTTCAAAAATAATGAAAATTTATTAAAGCATACATTTATTAAAGCACATGCTTGAATACATTTTCATTATTTTTTAAATCCGTGTGCCCCATCTCCTATTTTTCTTATTTTCATAAGTAAACAGTTCAAATTTGATTAGTATTTCCTCTTACGGCTGACCTTACAGCAATCTGACTCGGCTCAACTACTTTTAGGTTTTCTTAGTTTAGAATCTGTAGTTTAGTTCTGATATATCCTTTTTAACGAATGTGTTCTAAGAATATCGTAGCTTGAGTATGGTATATTCTTCCTGGAGATTTAGAATGGTCAAAATCAGTGTCTGCTTCCCCTATCCATACACCGGTAATGCCATTCTATAGATCACCACTACTCTAAGTTTTCTTTTGGGGATATCTCCTTCCAAACTGGAAATGACTTGGATCAATGTCTTGTATATAATGTATAACCCTGTTCACTTAATGTAACTATGTACAGTATTTGTAACCATGTATTTCACATCATAACTCTGTGCCTAGGACATACTTGAAAACAAGAGGTAACGCTCAGTGTATTACTTCCTGGTAAAACATTTTATAAATAAATAAATCCAGTAACCACCAACCTTTTTCCTTCTGACTATCTCTCTCCCACGGCAAATGAAATTCCAGTGCTTACCTAGGCTAATTTTTAGATCAGCGTATGCCATATACACAGAGATCTTTTCTTGGTACAGTACGCTAAAGTATATTGGATTCTGCCTTTGAATTTTCTATGACCTTATTGCCAGGTATGCAGGGAATTATGGTTGACAAGTTCCTGACCCACCATTTAGTTTACCAAAATCAATCCTTACGTTCTCCTTTACTCGCTGTTGCACACTTCCCACCCAACCTCTCTCTAATTTTTCAAACACCTTGGATATGGACTTGCCCTATTCTGAAGTGTATGACACTGCACGCTTTAATCACCTCTCTCCAGAGCAAACTCTGAGTAGAGTTATGCATGCCTAATATTTATACAGTACTAGTATCCGTAATTCTAATTTATCGCTCCTCTTTCTATGCCACTAGGAATTAAAGGGAAAAAAGCCCAGGTTTTATTAGAGTATAGTGAATGACAGTTTAAGGACAAGTAACAAAGACTTTGAATTATTTCAATCGTTTTCAATTCTCTTACAAAAAAACAGTCGTCTTCAACGGATCGTCTTCTTTTAAAAAAAAATATTTTTATAGGTGATCATCATAAGAACCACAGAATCCATATTTAGAGACCAAGAAATGTTACGTCCATCACATTGCTTTCAACTGCTGAGTCAGTCAGAAAGCGCCCATGGAATCAGTTTGTTCTGCAGCAGAAAGAAGGGATCTATTGATCTGTAGATTCTGTCCACAGGGTGACACAGATGGAACCTATGACCCATGAAAGCAGTCTCTGCAATGTGACACACTGACATAAACAGGCGGGGCTTCCTATTGACTTCTATAGCTAGGATTTGGTGAGATTAAAGTGTTAATTGGTTCTATCTTTGTGAATTCCTTTTACTGTATTTCTTGCAGAGTTTTATGAGGAGATCCTGTCTTTGGCATACAGTCTGACCAACCAGACCATCTCCTCTCAGATGTGGCAGCTTCTAGGCATCTTGTTTAAAGTCTTTCAGAGGGATTGCTATGAATACTTTACAGGTTCGAGATAATTCAGGTTTCGTTTATTTGCCCTTGTCTAGCTGATCAATTTTTTTTCTAAACTGTTTATTTGCAAGATTTCGGGCTTACAGAAGAGAAGGGTAATGGGACCCAACATAAATTATAGTAGTAAGATATTTATACAAAAAGACCAAGGGGAGGGTAAACGGGAAGGAAAAAGGGATAAAAACAAATCGGTCCAAGTAAGGCAGCGGCTTGTAGTATAAGTAAAAAGTGCCTCCTCGGGGCCTGATGAAGCTGCACATCGTGGTGTTTGTATGCGTGACCTACGGAATACTTGGCAGCAGAGACCCGTCCACCTTAAAGAGAGGAGTCACTTTTTTTACTTTTACTACAAGCTGGCAGGCTTCTGAGTCCTAATTTGGACCTAATTTGTCTGATATAAAGTCCGCATTGATGCTCGGGAGGACACTTCTTTCCCTGAGAGATGGTTAGAGTTGTTTCAAAATGGTGATGCTAAGAGACTCGCAAGTATTCTCAAATTTGAATTGTTTGCCTACCGCGCTGTCCCTTGCACTGAGACTTGCCTCTCTGAACCCCTAAATTACAATCGGGATGTAAAGACTTACTTTATGTGACTGTTTTCTTGTTTGGAATCATTCATCTTTTTAGTTTTCCTTCACGCATATCTGCAATCCACAATATTCTGGGTCAGTTTGAGTGACGTTATCCAGGCCAATTTCAATTTGCTATTCCCTACGAGGATGGCTGATGCATTTCCTTCCAAGGATCTGAGTCTTTATTCTGGTGGCCGTGCTGATATTACTTTCTTCTCTCTGGTTTATCGTCTTGCATGCACGGACGCTATATTGGGGTCTCCCATTATTTTTGCAGTTGACACTTATGAGTTCTGTTATCGTGCTGTTCTTGTATGTATGTCTTTATTTATATAGCGCTTCACAGTAGTAATACAAACGACAATCATATAAATAACAACCAATATAAATAACACGATGGGAATAAGTGCTTCAGACATAAAAGTAACATTAAGGAAGAGGAATCCCTGCTCCAATGAGCTTACAATCTAATTGGTAGGTAGGAAGAATGTACAGAGACAGTAGGAGGGCGTTCTGGTAAGTGTATCTGCAGGGGGTCAAGGTATATGTATCAGGTGTACAGTATTAGTCACGGAGCTTCTCATACGCTTCTTTAAGCATGTGTGTTTTAAGGTGGGTCTCGGGGTGCTGCCGCGACGCGCTCTTGGAGCAATCACATTAATGTAATAAAATGTGCCTGTCCACTCTGGCGCTGTGCATGTGGACGTACGCTTGCCAATGCTCAGCGCTTGCCAATGCTCAGCGCTTTGGGAGACAGGCAAAAGTGATTTTCAAGCGCGCTGAAGGGTCACATGACCCCTCAGCAACGAATCAGACTGAGGGCAAAGAGAAATCCTTTTGTGCCTGCACACAGCAGCAACAGATGTAGATTTTGCACTGTGTAGACTAATTAGACTAAACTCTAAATAGCATACAGTAGTTACAATAACAAGAGATCCCACGCATATATTTTATAAAAAATGTATATTTATTATTTCACTAGCTGAGAGACCCGGCGTTGCCCGGGATGTAAATGCGTAATAGGGAGTATTATTTATAAATCGTGGAACAATAGGTGACTGTTTGTTGTAAAGGTTGGATAATAATATTGAAAAGAAAGATGGAAGAAAATGTAATACGATGTTGTATAAAAATGGTTTATTGTAACCACACCACAGTACAATGTATATTTTGGTGGCATAAGTGATGTAAAAATCTGAGTCGTGTGTCCTGCTAGGGTGTGAGGCGGCGGGTGGCGCGTGGGTTGTGAGTGCTGTGTGCGAGTGGGGGTCCTGCTAGGGTGTGAGGCGGCGGGTGGTGCGTGGGTTGTGAGTGCTGTCTGTGAGTGGGGGTCCTGCAAGGGTGTGAGGCGGCGGCTGGCGCGTGGGTTGTGAGTGCTGTCTGTGAGTGGGGGTCCTGCTAGGGTGTGAGGCGGTGGGTCAGTGATGTCGGTGCGTAGGGGCGGGAGGCAGCAGGTGTGTGTGGCGGCAGGTATGTGTCGAGTGTGGCGGGTGTCTGTTGAGTGCGTGCAGCGGCTGTGAGGCGGTGGGTGAAAGGCAGAGGCGGCCGGAGTAAGGGCGGGTGAAAGGCAGAGGCGGGGGTGGGGAGGCGGTAAGGCGGGCATGAAGGCGAAGGGCGGCGGGAAGGGGAGGAGGGGGTGGAGGAGGGGGGCAAGGGGTGGAGGAGGGGGCAAGGGGTGGAGGAGGGGGGAAGGGTTAGAGGAGGGGGGGGGAAGGGTTAGAGGAGGGGGGGGAAGGGTTAGAGGAGGGGGGGGAAGGGTTAGAGGAGGGGGGGGGAAGGGTTAGAGGAGGGGGGGGAAGGGTTAGAGGAGGGGGGGGAAGGGTTAGAGGAGGGGGGGGAAGGGTTAGAGGAGGGGGGGAAGGGTTAGAGGAGGGGGGGGAAGGGTTAGAGGAGGGGGTGGAAGTGTGGGAGGGGGTGGGAGGGGAAAGGGGAAAAAGAGGTGGAGGGGGGGGGGAAGAGGAGCGGAGGGGGGGGGAAGAGGAGCGGAGGGGGGGGTGGAAAGGGGAGCGGAGGGGGGGTGAAGGGGAGCGGAGGGGGGGGAAGGGGAGCGGAGGGGGGGAAGGGGAGCGGGGGGGAAGGGGAGCGGGAAGGGGAGAAGTGGTGGGAAGGGGGAGGAGGGGGGAGGTGGTGGAAAGGGGGAGAAGGGGGGAGGTGGTGGAAAGGGGGAGAAGGGGGGAGGTGGTGGGAAGGGGGAGAAGGGGGGAGGTGGTGGGAAGGGGGGAGGTGGTGGGAAGGAGGAGGAGGGGGAAGGTGGTGGAAAGGGAGAGAAGGGGGGATGTGGTGGGAAGGGGGAGGAGGGGGAAGGTGGTGGGAAGGGGGAGAAGGGGGAAGGTGGTGGGAAGGGGGAGGAGGGGGAAGGTGGTGGGAAGGGGGAGGAGGGGGGAGGTGGTGGGAAGGGGGAGAGGGGGGAGGTGGTGGGAAGGGGGGGATGGTGGTGGGAAGGGGGGGAGGTGGTGGGAAGGGGGGGAGGTGGTGGGAAGGGGGGGAGGTGGTGGGAAGGGGGGGGAGGGGTGAGGTGGTGGGAAGGGGGAGGAGGTGGGAAGGGGGAGGCGGAGGGAAGGCGGGGGGTGGGAGGCGGGGGGTGGGAGGAGGTGGGAAGGCGGGGGGGGGCGGTGGGAAGGGGGGGGGGGCGGGGGGGAGGCGGTGGGAAGGGGGGGGAGGCGGTGGGAAGGGGGGGGAGGCGGTGGGAAGGTGGAGGGAAGGGGGGGGAGGCGGTGGGAAGGGGGGGGAGGCGGTGGGAAGGGGGGGGAGGCAGTGGGAAGGGGGGGGGGGAGGCAGTGGGAAGGGGGGGGTAGGCGGTGGGAAGGGGGGGAGGCGGTGGGAAGGGGGGGTGGAGGGGAGGTGAAGGGGGGGTGGAGGGGAGGTGAAGGTGGGGGGGTGGAGGGGGGGGGTGGAGGGGAGGTGAAGGGGGGGAGTGGAAGGGAGGTGAAGGGGGGGTGGAAGGGAGGTGAAGGGGGGGGGTGGAAGGGAGGTGAAGGGGGGGGGTGGAGGGGAGGTGAAGGGGGGGGGTGGAGGGGAGGTGAAGGGGGGGTGGTGGAGGGGAGGTGGAGGGGGGGGTGGAGGGGAGGTGAAGGTGGGGGGTGGAGGGGGGGGTGGGGGGGTGGAGGGGAGGTGAAGGGGGGTGGAGGGGAGGTGAAGGGGGGGAGTGGAAGGGAGGTGAAGGGGGGGGTGGAAGGGAGGTGAAGTGGGGGGGTGGAAGGGAGGTGAAGGGGGGGGTGGAGGGGAGGTGAAGGTGGGGGGGTGGAGGGGAGGTGAAGGGGGGGTGGAGGGGAGGTGAAGGGGGGGGAGTGGAAGGGAGGTGAAGGGGGGGGTGGAAGGGAGGTGAAGGGGGGGGGTGGAAGGGAGGTGAAGGGGGGAGGTGGAGGGGAGGTGAAGGGGGGGGGTGGAGGGGAGGTGAAGGGGGGGTGGTGAAGGGGGGGGGGTGGAGGGGAGGTGGAGGGGGGGAGGTAAATGGGGAGGTGAAGGGGGGTGGAAGGGAGAAGTGGAGTGAGGGGAGGTGAAAGGGGGCGAGGGGAGGTGATGGGTGGGTGAGGGGAGGTGAAGGCCGCTCACTCACCCGTCCGGCAGGTCCCACGTGGATCTGAGGCGGGAGGCAGCGTGTTGTGGCCGCTCTCCCGCTGTGTCCCGGGCTGACTGTAGCGGCGCCGGGGGGGGGGGTATCGGGGAGACACTGACACTGGAGGGGAGGGGGGGGTGGAGGGGAGGTGAAGGGGGGGTGGAGGGGAGGTGAAGGCCGCTCACTCACCCATCCGGCAGGTCCCACGTGGATCTGAGGCGGGAGGCAGCGTGTTGTGGCCGCTCCCCCGCTGTGTTCCCCGGGCGCCGCCATCTTGGGCACTCGGCGCCGCGAGGCAGCCTGCCTGGCCACTGGCTGTTCCCCCGCCGGGGAGGGGTGAGTTGTAGCGCCGGGGAGGGGGGGGCATGTATATGTGTGGGGGGGGGGGGGAGAGGTGGGAGATATAGAGGGGGGGTCTCGCACGGCCGCTGACACTGGGTGGGGGGGGGGCGCTGAAGGGGTAATAATAGTGTGTGAGCCCCGCTAATGTATGTAACAGTGTGTGTGTGTGTGTGTGTGTGTGTGTGTGTGTGTGTGTGTGTGTGTGTGTGTGTCACTGTGTGTGTGTGTCACTGTGTGTGTGTCTGTCATTGTGTGTGTGTGTCCCTGTGTCCGTGTGTGTGTGTGTGTGTCCCTGTGTCCGTGTGTGTGTGTCCGTGTGTGTGTGTCCGTGTGTGTGTGTGTGTGTGTGTGTGTGTGTGTGTGTGTGTGTCCCTGTGTGTGTGTGTCCCTGTGTTCCCTGTGTGTGTGTGTGTGTCCCTGTGTGTCCTTTGGCCCGTCACTCCGCCTCAGGCCAATGAGAGGTGTGCGGGGGCGGGCGGGCCAAGGGACCAATGAGATTTCCCCTAGGGACACCGGACATCCAGGCAGGCAGGCAAACATACAGTGCTTTCACTAATATAGTATAAGATGGGAACTGCAAAAAAAAATTAAAACACACACACACCTTTATTATACCTTTCATAACATTTCTGGGAGGTCCATCTCATGGCCTGTGGAGTTTTATGTGATAGACATTAAATACAATTATTCACCACAAATCTTAATTATTGCTATTAAAAAAAAATCCTGAATGAATTTATGGCTAGTCCCCAAACGAGAGCGCTCCCAGTTTAAAGCTTCAATTCTCTTCATTCTACCTTTATCTCCTATGAGAGGCGATTTTTACAAACGAACCTCTGAATGCTTTGTACGCTTCCCATACAGTCGAGCAGTTTGTGTTGGAGAAGTCAAGGTCATTTTTTCATTGTAATAATACCTGGGGATGCATAACAGATGTGATCACTCTCCATTGATGAATCATGTTGCACGGGGCCAGATTATTGATAAGAATATCTATCGTAGCATGATCCGACCATGTAATGTGAATACGCGACTGCTGAATCTGAGAGGCCAGGCGCGTATCCACCAAGTACATGTCAACATGTCAATTCAAGAGTATGATTTATGTGGCACTGAGACAAAAGTATCATCTATGGCCAATGGGTGTAAGTTCCTCCAAATGTCTACCAATTCCAGATCTTTTAACCAATCCAAGAGGATCCTGGACTCCTTTAAAACATGGATGATGGGGGAATCATCGAAATTATGTGATCTATCAAATTTAGTGTTAAGGACAGTATTAAAGTGACCACCCATGATGAGACCTTTTTTGATGTCCTCTAATAAAGAAAAGGTGCTCTCAAAAAAGAGAACTTTCGAAGCGTTAGAAGCGTAAACCTTGGCTAATATTATTACCAGAGGACCACCTACAGTTGCATACAAACCAGAAAAATGTATCTGCCCTCTTTTTTTGTTTTAATCTGGTTTGATTTTAAAAGAGATATTATCAGTTGTCAGAATGGCAACCGCTATCTCTCTTCGCTGGTGCTGAGGAGAGAAACACCTGGGAGTATTGCTTATGAAAATAAGTAGCTGAAGAACGGCTGCTAAAATGCGTTTCTTGTATAAAAACGACGTCCGCTGCTTCTGTTCTATAGTTAGATATGGCTAGTCTACGTTTCTGAGGGCTATTAAATCCCTTATGTTGATGGATTATCATAAGCAAAGACATGAGACTATGCAGTGAAGGTTATGTTGAGTGCCATAGCATTAGCCCCCCCCCCATCCCTCCCTCCCCCAGAATAACCCGTTGAGACGCATTTGATCGAAAAATAAACCACAAGGGAAAATACATTTGAGCAAACAAAAAAAGAGTTGGTAGGAAGCCGAAACACAGGAGTAGAGTAACCATGCCAACTTTGTGACCGGCACGAGACAAAAAAAATGGGGAAAGCACCCACGACACATCATGCGTCTTACGTGGACAGCCAAGACTCAACCCAGGAAGCACATAATACTGCAATAGGCATCTTATCAGCAGATTAAAACTGGCATAGTCATGAAACATAATGACCAAGAATAACTCTGCCAACTTTATCTATATAACGGAACAAAAATGAACCAGAAGACCCTACAAAAGGGAGAGAACCAAGTTATATTAGAAACTAAGTCAACTATAATGATTTAAACATTTAAAAAAAAACAAGGGAACACAATTTATCAGACGATAACATCAAATGACTGCCATCGTTTGGCTGCGGCGGAGGGTCCTTCTGCGGCCGATCTGCCACTGGAACCTTCGCTGCCAGCCGCTTCTAAGTTGAGTTTTACTAGTTGGGGTAGGGGGTTAATTTAAAGGGGCCTTAGCGGTTAGGGTAGGGGGTTAATTTAAGGGGTTTTAGGGTAAGGGCTTAGTTAAGGGGTTTATGGTAGGGGGTTTGAGGTAAGAGTTTAGGGTAAAGTGGATTAAGGGTAGGGGTTCAAGTTTTTATGGCAGAGGTAGCGTTGGTTTGGGTTTTTGTAGGGTAAGGTTTACATGTCGGGACTTACCTTAGTGGCAAAGCGGCCGGCGGCTGAGCATCCCGGCAACGGGGTGAGAAGCGGCGAAGTGCAGATGGACAGCCACGACAAAATGTACTAGACCAGTTCTCAATGTAGCGCCTGAGAAATGTAGCCGAGACCCATAACACCAGAAATGTTTTGTTTGCTACAAATATTCTCAAATCCTTTAGGGTGCTGCATAGCAATGCAGTTGTTTTCATGTGTGAATTAAGAAGAAAATAATGAGTCGGAATTGTCTCTCCTGTTTCTCAGGAGATCTTACTCCATTCAGGTTGTGTTTGTAAGAACAAAAATAGGTTTAGCTCCTGAATATTATTGTGTGACGACCAATTCTGAGGGAGTGAACTGTAACTAAAATCTCCCTCGTGCTCAGTTTAATCAATGCAGGAGTTTCTTGCATTTTAAGAAAATCTAATTATTTAAGCTGCCGATCAATCCATTCGCCCGTGATCGGTGAAAATACTGCTTCTCAAAGTATGGCTGCCTATTGTAAAGCTGCAGTTTAAGTTGCCGTTAAAAAAAAAATCTATATCTACAGCTTAACCTCTTTATAGCGCGGTCCTCGGGGGTTTTGTGGTGGTACTGCGCCCGCCGGAGGGGGAAACCTAAGAACACTCCCAGCCTTCCCAGACCCGGTGGGGCAGCGGCAACACCACGCAGCACTTACCCGGCATCTGGCAGCTCTTCTCCCTGTCTCTGCTTCCTGCTTCCGCTTCCGTCTTGCGAGAGCAAGCTCCCTTATAGAGACAGTGTGTCTCTGTGTGTGTGTGTGTAAGTGTCTGGGAGTCACGCCGCCCTCGGCGTGCTCCTCACTTACCGGCAGCTCTGACGGGTCCTCCCGCGACACGCAGGCAGCCTCTCTACGGAACGCCGATCACTACTCCACGTGGGCGCGCGCGCGCACGCCAAAACTCCCCTTCTACTCTCGGTCCGGCGGCTACGCTCGGTCACGCGGCCGCAAGCACAGCTACACAGAGGCGTGGCCACACACCAACCCCTTAAAGGCACAGCACCTCAAACCATTGCTGCAATCCAATGCAGTCTGGGCTGCATACTGGGCTTTATGGCTCCTCCCCTGGGACTCATGCTGGACCTATCCCTGCCGTAGCCTGGCCCTTCCACACACCCCTACCTTGCTGCGCTGCCATTGGACCTGCTCTCCTATATATACCTAACAGTGTCACTGACTCGTTGGCTGAGCATAGAACCAGTTGTTCTCATCACTCTCTGCCTCCCTAGTCCTGTCTTGTCTTGTTTTGTTTTTGCAGTCCTCTACGTGTACCGAACCGGCTTCCGCTACGTCTATCCGCACCTCTGGCATCCCGAACTCGGCATACGGCAACACGACTCTCCGCACCTCTGGAATCCCAATCCTGGCAAACGGTAAAGGATTACGTCCTTATCTCTAACCTCGGACTTTGCATACAGCACCCTCTACCATCCGTAGCTCTCCTGCCCCGATTCGGACTCCCAGACCACTCTACTCTCAAGACGTGTCCTCGTGGCTGTGGGTGGCGTTATATCCTATCCCACCTCAGCACCGCGGTCCCGTCTCGTTTGTGGTGAGCACGCCCTGACATTATGCTCAGCCCCACAAACATGGACCCCGCTGAGGTGGAGCGCACTATAAATGCCCATACTAATCTCTTCACCAGGCTAGAGACTTATTTGGAACAAGCTGATAGGCGAATGGATACATTACAGCAAAGCCTTCATTCGCTTACTGTTCAAGTCCGAGCTCTCAGTTGGCAACCTTCACCCGTGTCTTCCACAGCCTCCGCAACCGCCTTTCCAGCACCTCCGTTTGCTTTGGAACCTCGTATTCTGGCTCCCAAACACTATGCCGGGGATCCCTCTCGTTTTGTCTCTTCTGTCTTTTGGCTCTTCTCATCGACGAGGCGCTGGCATGGGCTTCTCCCATCTGGGAACAACAAGGCCCTCTCACACAGGACATCGATCTCTTCGTCGAGGAATTCCGAAGAGTCTTCGATACTCCTGCACGGCAATTAACGGCAGCATCTTCTCTTCATCACATAACCCAGGGAGATCGA
Source organism: Ascaphus truei (assembly GCF_040206685.1). Taxonomy (NCBI): domain Eukaryota; kingdom Metazoa; phylum Chordata; class Amphibia; order Anura; family Ascaphidae; genus Ascaphus; species Ascaphus truei. Next base: position 140,905 of record NW_027457180.1, on the reverse strand, counting down.
CCCGTCGCCCGGTATGCTATGGAGTTCCGTACACTTGCTGCTGAGACGGGATGGAATAACGAAGCACTATCTTCAGCGTTTTGGCAAGGTCTGTCTGAATCCCTAAAGGATGAGCTCGCAGCGCGGGAACGTCCCACTGACCTAGAGGAATTGATCAGTCTGTGTGTTCGAGTGGACCAGCGTCTACAGGAGCGGAGAAATGAACGTTCTCGTTACCGTCAACGGATTTCAAGGCATCTTGCTCCATCGTTCATGGCTCCTACACCCCCTTCCGTGGACGTCCCGGAACCTATGCAGTTGGGAGGTAACAAGCTGTCTGCTGCTGAAAAACAACGTCGGCGCAATGCCGGTCGCTGCATGTATTGTGGCAATTCCGGTCACATATTACCCCAGTGTCCCCACAAGCCGGGAAATGCCAACTCCCAATGAAATCCCGGAGAGTTTCATTGGGAATACTGACACTTTCTCCCATCGTCAAAGACGTATTTCCCTCCAGGATAATGTTGCCTATAACACTGACTGGAGAGGGATTTCACACTCAAGCACGGACGTTCATTGATTCCGGTTCCGCAGGCAATTTCATCGATGAGACTTTTGCTAGACGGAACAATATTCCATTTATCAATAAGAAGATGCCAGTAGGTCTGGAGGCTATTGACGGTCGACCTCTACAGCCGGCATTCATCACGCTACAGACGGTGCCTCTCCTACTGCAGTTCGTCGATGTCCATACAGAGATCATTACTCTCGATGTTATCCACACTCCCTCTGTTGAGCTGATTTTGGGTCTTCCTTGGCTTCAACTCCATAAGCCTCGCATCGACTGGACGGATCAGGAACCTATCCAGTGGAGTGCTTCTTGTGCCAAGACATGTACCAGGAGTTTCCAGAAGATTGGTGGGTTGACTACCCTGCCAGAGAAGGTCGATTCCCTACCTTCTGTGTACTGGGAATTCCGTGATGTGTTCGACAAAGCACGTTCCGAGGTTCTACCTCCGCACCGTTCGTTCGACTGTCCGATTGACCTACTACCCGGGGCACCTCTGCCCAGAGGACGATCCTATCCTCTCTCTCTCCCATAGACTAAAGCCATGAACACTTACATTGCAGAGAATTTAGAGAGGGGTTTCATCCGAAAGTCTTCCTCTCCAGTCGGAGCAGGTTTCTTTTTTGTCAAAAAGAAGGACGGTTCTCTTCGTCCATGCATAGACTACCGGGGTTTGAATAACATCACACGCAAGAACCGCTACCCACTGCCCTTGATACCGGAACTCTTCGACCGTCTCCAGGGAGCAACCATCTTTTCTAAATTGGATTTAAGAGGTGCCTACAATTTAGTAAGGATACGTGAGGGGGACGAGTGGAAGACTGCTTTTAACACCCACGACGGCCACTACGAATACCTGGTCAAGCCGTTCGGCCTGTGCAACGCACCAGCAGTTTTCCAGGATTTCATCAATGAGATTTTTCGGGACATTCTTAACACATTTCTTATCGTTTACCTAGATGACATCCTAATCTTTTCGAAATCTCCTCAAGAACACATCAAACACGTTCAACAAGTGCTGTTACGCCTCCGGGAGAACCATCTCTTTGCGAAATTGGAGAAATGTCAGTTCCATCTCAAGTCGGTGGCTTTTTTGGGATACATTATCTCTGACTCCGGATTCAATATGGATCCAGAGAAACTTAAGGCTATCTCGGACTGGCCCCGTCCGACCACTCTCAAAGCCGTGCAACGCTTTCTAGGTTTTGCAAATTATTATCGACGCTTCATTCGCAATATTTCTTCTACGGTATCTCCCATAACTGATCTCACTAATCTGGTCTGTAACTGTTCCATACGCTCATAATATATATTTTCTTTAACTGTGCATGCAATGTCTTGTATATAATGTATACCTTGTTCATTTATGTAACTGTATTTGTAACCATGTATTATTTTGTTTTACTCTGTGCCCAGGACATACTTGAAAACGAGAGGTAACTCTCAATGTATTACTTCCTGGTAAAATATTTTTATAAATAAATAAAAATAAAAAAACTAAGAAGGGTGCAGATCCTTCATCATGGTCTGAGACCGCCATACGGGGATTTAATCTGCTAAAAAAGGCTTTTGTGTCTGCCCCTATCCTCACCCACCCAGATCCTAAACTTCCTTTTACCTTGGAGGTAGATGCCTCGGACATCGGGGCTGGGGCTGTATTGTCCCAAAGGACCTCTCCCTTAGCCAGACTACACCCATGTGCCTTCTTCTCGAAAAAAAATTCGTCCGCAGAACGGAATTACGATGTCGGGAACCGGGAACTTTTGGCGATCAAGTTGGCATTAGAAGAGTGGAGACATTTCTTAGAGTGTACGGAGACACCTATAACCATACTCACAGACCATAAGAACCTTCTCTACTTAGAAGGGGCACGTCGTTTGAGCTCTCGACAAGCCCGCTGGGCACTATTTTTTTCACGATTCAATTTTCTTATCTCCTTTATTCCTGGCTCCAAAAATCTAAAGGCGGACGCCCTGTCTCGACAGTTCCTGGCAGAGGACAAGTCTGAAGAACAGCTAGAGACAATTATTCCCTCTAGATGTATCCTGTCCGCCAATTCCTTTGATATTTTGGACAAAATTCGATCCGAACAATCACAAATTCCAAGGAGACTTAAGGTTCCGGAGGGAAGACTCTACACGGCACCCCAACACCGCAAAAGGGTTCTCGAGTGGTGCCATTCCTCTAAATCAGCAGGACATCCAGGGATACGGAAAACCAACGACCTTGTTCAACGTACCTTCTGGTGGCCAGAGAGGGCTAAGGATGTGGAGGAGTTTGTTAAAGCGTGTGGTACGTGCGCCCGCAACAAAGTACCACGGGTCAAACCAGCAGGCCTTCTTCTCCCCTTACCCATTCCAGATCGCCCCTGGAACCATATTTCTATGGACTTCATTGTAGAGCTTCCAGACTCCAAAGGAAAGAATACGATTCTTGTTGTCATTGATCGTTTTTCCAAACAGACTCACCTTGTTCCCTTGAGGGGTCTTCCAAATTCCTCCAGGCTTGCGGATGTTTTCATCCAGGAGATTTTTCATCTTCACGGAGTTCCTGCAACCATCGTCTCTGATCGTGGGTCCCAATTTGTGTCAAGATTTTGGCGAGCCTTTTCCCGTAAAATGGGTATTTCACTTCAATACTCCTCGGGATACCACCCACAGACCAATGGGCAGACAGAGAGGGCCAACCAAAACCTGGAACAATACCTTCGGTGTTTCATAACCGATACACAGGATGATTGGGTGGATCTGCTTCCTTGGGCTGAGTTTGCTCTTAACTCCCTTCGCAATGACTCCACTCAAGAATCTCCCTTCTTCATAAATTGTGGTTTTCATCCTTCCCGCCTACCCTTCTCCCCTCTATCCTCAGGAGTACCAGCGGTTGACAAGCGCATCTCCCAGCTGAAAGACTTATGGACGAGGATTCAGGAGAACTTTAAGGTGGCTACAGGGAGACAGAAACTCCAGGCAGACCGCCTTCGACGCCCGGTTCCGGAATTCGTCCCAGGAGACAGGGTTTGGCTTTCTTCCAGGAATATCCGACTAAAGGTTCCTACCATGAAGCTAGCACCTAAGTTCCTCGGCCCCTTTCCTGTGGTCAGGAGGATTAATCCTGTGGCTTATCGCCTACGCCTTCCACCCTCGATGAAGATTCCGTCAGTCTTTCATATATCGTTGCTTAAACCAGCATTCCAGAGTCCTCGCTTTTCTAAGACCACGTCTCCTCCACTTCCTCTTCTGATCCAAGGTCAACAGGAGTACGAGGTTCAGGCTATCCTGGATTCTAGGATTTCCAGAGGTGGAGTACAATACCTGGTCCACTGGAGGGGGTTTGGACCAGAGGAACGTTCCTGGATTCCCAACCGGGATCTCCACGCACCTCAACTCATCCAGGCTTTCCATCGTAAGAATCCCTCCAAGCCATCTCATGGACGCCCGGAGGTCGCCCCTGCAGGGGGGGGGGGGTACTGTAAGGGTCTGGGAGTCACGCCACCCTCGGTGTGCTCCTCACTTACTGGCAGCTCCGACGGGTCCTCCCGCGACACGCAGGCAGCCTCTCTCCGGAACGCCGATCACTACTCCACGTGGGCGCGCGCGCGCACGCCAAAACTCCCCTTCTACTCTCGGTCCGGCGGCTACGCTCGGTCACGCGGCTGCAAGCACAGCTACACAGAGGCGCGGCCACACGGAGCCGCACCAACCCCTTAAAGGCACAGCACCTCAAACCATTGCTGCAATCCAATGCAGTCTGACTACTGGGCTTTATGGCTCCTCCCCTGGGACTCATGCTGGACCTATCCCTGCCGTAGCCTGGCCCTTCCACACACCCCTACCTTGCTGAGCTACCATTGGACCTGCTCTCCTATATATACCTAACAGTGTCACTGACTCATATAACAAACAACAGTAGATGGCGCTCTAATACTTAAACTTAATGTGTGCAAGTGAATAAATAATTCAATTGATTAGGTGTATAAATATACAGGTATACAAGTGCAAAGTGAATATTTAAATATAACTAAACAAGTGCAGTATAGGTACAAACAAAAACACTCAAACCCTTAGATGGACTGTTTCAAGGTCCAAGAAATCATGAGCACAGAAGAACCAGGGGAGCGATGGTACCTTAAAAGTAAAACAAAATCTACATAGTGCAATTTTGTAAGAACACAATAATGTGGCTTCCAGATAATACTTTGAAAGCTATAGAAAGGCTAGAACAATTATAGCCAGCAGGTTGTATGGTCAAAAACCAAAACCAAGGGAGGAGGTGCAATCTCAAGCAGAGAAAGACATAGACAGAGCCAAGAATAAAAACAAAGAGCGTGACCCTACGATTGAGAGGGAGAAAGACTGCTGAGTCCGTGACGTCATCTCCAACCGGCCGGAATCCCGGAAGTGACATGTCGGCTCCTGATCGAGACACAGTCGGGTGGCGTGCAGCAGCAGCAGCAGCGGCGTGAAGTGATCGTGAGATCACCTACTTCCTATGCTGTTTATCCATTTGGATTCTGTAAGCCTCCAATTTTATCATGTGTGGATAAATCATTTGTTTTTATTCTTGTTTAGATTTTGTTTTACTTTTAAGGTACCATCGCTCCCCTGGTTCTTCTGTGCTCAGTGTCACTGACTCGTTGGCTGAGCATAGAACCAGTTGTTCTCATCACTCTCTGCCTCCCTAGTCCTGTCTTGTCTTGTTTTGTTTTTGCAGTCCTCCTCGTGTACCGAACCGGCTTCCGCTACGTCTATCCGCACCTCTGGCATCCCGAACTCGGCATACGGCAACACGACTCTCCGCACCTCTGGAATCCCGATCCTGGCAAACGGTAAACGATTACGTCCTTATCTCTAACCCCGGACTTTGCATACAGCACCCTCTACCATCCGTACCTCTCCTGCCCCGATTCGGACTCCCAGACCACTCTACTCTCAAGACGTGTCCTCGTGGCTGTGGGTGGCATTATATCCTATCCCACCTCAGCACCGCGATCCCGTCTCGTTTGTGGTGAGCACGCCCTGACAGTGTGTTTGTGTGTGTATTTGACTGTGTGAGATGCTGTGAGTGTATGCAGTGTGCTGTGAGTGTATGCTGTGAGTGTGTGTGTGCAGTGTGCTGTGTGTGTGCTGTGTGTGCAGTGTGCTGTGTGTGCAGTGAGCAGTGTGTGCAGTGAGCAGTGTGTGCAGTGAGCAGTGTGCAGTGTGTGCAGTGAGCAGTGTGTGCAGTGAGCAGTGTGTGCTGTGAGTGTGTGCGCGCGCTATGAGTGTGGGTCTGCGCTGTGAGTGTGTGTGTGCTGTGAGTGTGTGTACGCGCTGTGAATGTGCAAAAATTTACGAGGAACTACCCTTAAAGCTCTGCAACAGGTGGTCCTAGCCTATGGGATCCCTGAGATCAGAGTACACACTTTACTGGATCCATGGTCCAGGCGTGGGCAAAGGACAGTGGAGTACAATGGACAATGCATAATCCTTACCACCCACAAGCAGCGGGTCTAATTGAACGCAGCAATGGGTTGTTGGAGGGGCAGGTGAAAGCAATCACAGCATCACACACCCTCAGTGGGTGGGCGACAGGGGGGGGGTGACATTGGTGACTGACATTCATCAGTGGCAAACACAGCCGACTGGGACAAAGATAGACCGATATATTGAGACAGGCACTGTGCTTGGTATAGTCAATAAAGGCGTCCCAGTGCCCATTGCCATACAGGTGGACTCAGGGGACCCCGAGTTGCAGAAGGACGTTAAGGTTTGGGTTCTGAACCCATCAGAAAAAAAGAAGAGAAGCAGGGGGGGAGGATAGTGCAGCAGAACAGGAAAGTACCCGTTTAGTGCTCATAGATGGGGAAAATAGGCCTGTGTATTAACCCTCATACAGTTTAATACCTATTGCTTAATGCTTCCTTCTTTTCTTACAGATGCAGCTAATGTATGTGGTTCCAGGTGCAGCTAATGTACTGTATGTGGTCGACCAGTACTTTTGTGACGACATGCCAGCAGCCAGAACCAAACAGATTGCTTTGGAGCCTCTTCGAAATGGATACCTTAGCTGTTCCATGGACTTACTAAGACTGCAATCTGTCCATATTGGGTGGTGCTGATGTACCCTTCCTTTCTCCTTTAATTATACAATATGATCGTCTGATGATCAAGATATCACCATTGGCTGCTGGAGCCATGGAGAATGATGACCAAGAAACATCGAGGGACCAAAACAACAGGAGCCGACACCGGGAATTGAACCAAGCTCCCCTGCTTCAAACTCAGTGCCAGTCAGCGTCCTTACTCACTGAGCTACTCCCTCTCTTTTAGAATATTGGCATGATAAGAAAACTTCTGTGAGCATTTGTCTGCAGGTTCAGAGTTGGCAAGGGTGGAATGGTGTCATGGGCATGATCAGAAGCCTAAATTCCTTTCTATTTTAAATCTCACCACGTAAAATGCCCTCTAAATATGAAAATATTCGCCTCCACTCTCTATTGTAGTCTATGTGCGGGATACAATACTGCGTTATCCTGGTGTTTAAGAAGCTAACAGGTGACAACTTACCTTCTCTTTGCCCTCAGTATGCGCTGCCGCTCCAGCTGGTGAATAATCAGATGATGACCCAATGGATGGGTGTTTTCAGCAGCATCACTGACAGAGATGTCCCTCCAGTAAGACCGGACTTTGATAATCTGCTTTGCATGATTCGCGCGAATAAATCACGTTTTCATGATGGACCTTGACATGTTCAGAGATGGTGTTGTGTGAGGTTAGAAGATTAGCAGCATAATAACACCCTTTTTAAAAGGGCATATATAGAGAGGCAGGATGCCAGGAGCCAGCTTACCTTGGCACACCTTAAAGATATGAAAAACTATATAACATATTTAAGCATGTTCTAATGCCAACATTTTGTTACAACAATGGTACCTTTATCAACGACTGAATGGGGTGTTGTACCTGCTCATAGGGGCTTGGCCATCTCCACAGACTTTGTCCATGTCACTTGGTGATGGTCTCTTAGTCAGATCAAGCTGCTGCCTTTTAAATTAGAATTACTTTATTGCTTTGTGCTGTTATATATTTTCAGCCTGTAGCAGCACAAGCTCTTTTATGTTGTATGTTCTCATCACAGAACAAGCAAACGGAGAGAAATTAGTCTGGATAAACTGGCCGGTTTCACCAAGAAAGGGAGTAGGTTTCGCAGTAAATGTGGGGTGGCAGGGTGAGCTCTGTGATTAAATGGGGAGTTCACTTCTGCTCCATGAAACTGCACAGCTTATTTCATGCTGAACAGAAGTTCTGTTTATTTACAGTATAACAGTTTGTTGACTGTCTTCTGTCTGACAGGAAACATTGCAAGTACAGTAGATGAGGATGATTGTCCAGAGCTGGTGTGGTGGAAGTGTAAGAAGTGGGCGCTTCACTTCATCACGCGTCTATTTGAGCGGTAACGTTCCTGTTTAGTCTTGTACCAGGTGACACGTTCCCTGGGCAATCAGGGAGCTAGTGGCCTGTGTGGCGTATTGACGGGAGTACCACACTTTTGACCCCCCTAAAAAAAAATATATCTATAAAACGAGAGAGAGCCACGCACTTTCTCTATTCCCTTCCCCCATGGCCCCTCCCAAAGAAAACGTCACTGTCCTGTGTTCACTTGGTCCTCCTCAGAAGCCTTTGAGTTTCTCATATAATGTTAATAGCTTTATCCCCTTAGCATGTCCTGTTCTTAAAATAAAAAAACAGCATTTGAAAGTGTAAAACATTATACTGCAAAAAATGGCGAGCAGCATGGATTGTTACATATTACATAGTTACATAGTTACATAGTAGATGAGGTTGAAAAAAGACGTACGTCCATCAAGTTCAACCTATGCTAAATTTAGACAACAGATACTTTATCCTATATCTATACTTACTTATTGATCCAGAGGAAGGCAAACAAAAAACCCCATTAAGGGGAAAAATTAATTCCTTCCTGACTCCAAGAATTGGCAGTCGGATTAATCCCTGGATCAACATCCTTCCCATGTATACTTATTTGGTATATCCCTGTATACCTTTCCCATCTAAAAAGATATCCAACCTTTTTTTGAACAAATCTATTGTATCTGCCATCACAGTCTCCATGGGTAATGAATTTCACATTTTAACTGCCCTTACTGTAAAGAACCCTTTCCTTTGTTGCTGGTGAAATTTCCTTTCCTCCAACCTTAAGGAATGGCCCTGAGTCCTTTTGTACTGCCCGTGGGATGAATAGTTCTTTTGAAAGCTCCTTGTATTGTCCCTGAATATATTTGTATATTCTGCTGCTTTAAGACCTGTTTTAGTTACGCTCTCTTCACAATTTGTAATGGAACTACATAGCATCCTTGTCTACTCACTGATTTCACTCTTAGAAGATCCATGTTCAATTTTTGTGTTTCTGTTTCTCGGCTCGGTTTTGTGGGTTGTTTGTGTCCACATTGCACCACACATCACTTTGTGGGCTACTATTACTAAATCCCAACACATCCTTCTCCTACTTCTCACCCTAATGTGACTATTTAGTTCCCCATGTCTGTGTGGGCTGGTCATGGTCCCCTTTATCTCTCCCTCCAACCCCCCCATGGCATGTCTGTGCGGACTGGTCATGGTCCTTTTCCTCCCCATGGCATGTCTGTGTGGGCCTTTCCCAAAAGTGACCAGAAACAACGGCACACGAGAATGTAAATATCTCAGGAAAATCTGGCCTCCCCTTATCTTAAACATGACTCTCTGCTTCCGTTCCAATAGTATGACGTTCCCTGTAAGTCATAAGACCCCCGGTGTGCCAGCCCCCATGACCTACTGGATACGTCGTAAGGGTAGCCTGGAGGTAAAGTTAGAATATATTAATGGGCTAATGATAATGAATTGCAGTCTTTATAAACCAGTGGTCTCAAACTTAGTCCTCATGGGCTACCAACAGGCCAGCTTTTATCAATATCCCTGCTTCAGCACATGTGGCTCCATCAGTGGCTTAGTGGAAGACTGCACCACCTGTGCTGAAGCAGGGATATTCATAAAAACCGGCCTGCGCCGTATGCACCTGCCCCCTACGCGCCATACCCACCGGCGCTGCCAACACATGCACCCACACACCATGCCCCTGCGCCTTATGCACCTGCGCCTGGCGCGCCGGCACCAGCCTTGGATCCATCAACGGCAGTCCCACTACCCCAGGCTGCGCGGTGCCCCCCAGTGTCCCGGGCCCCTGCCCCGGTGGACGCAGGAAGCATCGCTGATCCGGGGAGCAGCAACAGGAGCCGTGCGGTCAAAAGACCCAGGACCGGTCACCCAGGTGCACAAGCCGCAGGATCAGGTGAGCATGATAATGCAGCATTGGAAAGTAATGAGGATGATGTTGATGGTGATGTTAGCGATGGGGGGTCGGTTAGGTCAGGGTCGGACTGTGAGTCCCAGGGGTCAGACAGCGAGGATAGTGAGAGCGCAAGAGCGAGCAGCGAGTCAGATGCAAGCAGCGGCGCAGACAGCGACGAGACCCCAGGGGTAAAGCGCATAAGGAAACAGGTAGAGGCGCTGAGCAAGGCGGTAAAGCTGAGTAGGACAGATAAGGGAAAACGCAAATCGCGCAAAGACAAAGGGGCGGCTTCCACCCACAGCGGGGAGGATTCGTTTGCAGTCGAGACTAGCTCCCTGTACACTTACCTGCCCAGGAGAACACAGAGAGACATAGGTAACAGAAAGTATGTGGATATGTTTAAGCTGTCTGAAAAGGGGCGAGCAGAGAGGAAACGCGCACGAGAGGCGGGCGGAAAAGGGCAGGTAGTGAGGAATAATGCGAACTGGGTTATTCGTTTCATTGTGTTCGGGGACTGTTTCCTTTCAAAATATCCCAAGGAATTGCATAATGTGATGAAATACATGTGTGATACAGAACATACATGACGAACACGGGTGGTCAGCGTGGTGAGATTATGATGAGCATTTCAGGCACAGGTGGCAGGGAGATACACGGTTGAGTCTGGGGAAGATGGACATGGAACTGTGGATGAAGCTAGTGGGAAACACGAGCCGGGGGGGGTAACGCGCCCTTTCGCAAGGGGCCGGGCGGTCGGCCCGGGAGTCTTTCAGCAAGCAGAGGCAGCAACGGGGAGTGCTGGGCGTTTAACGATAAATACTGCAGATGGGGGAGAGTTGCAAGTTCAAACGTGTGTAGCCAGTGCGGGGGTAGCCACCCCGTTAAGAAATACTTCAAAGCCCGGGGCAACCGCAGCCAGGGGAGAGGAAGGGAGGCACCTAACACAGGCCCCAACACCGGTCAGCCTTAGCAGGCTGAGCTATTGGTTAAGGGGGTACCCCGACCGGGAGAAAGCAAGGTTCCTGGAAGGGGGATTTAGAAAGGGGTTTTACATACCAGTGGGGGGGGGGGGTGGTACAAGCTAGGGGTGTTAGCCAGAACTTGAAATCCGCTGCAACACACAGACACATAGTTAAAGGAAAAATAGAGAAAGAGATAAAATTGGGGCGTGTGGCGGGCCCATTCGCATCCCCCCCTATCGCCCAGTTAATTATTTCCCCACTGGGTGTAGTGCCAAAAAAGGACCCGGGCAAATTCAGGCTAATACAACACCTGTCATACCCAAGAAGGGGGTCTGTGAATGACGCCATAGACCCGGAGCTATGCCGGGTACAATACCAATCATTTGACACCGCCATAGGGATAATTAAACCATGTGGGGAGGGAGCACTATTGGCAAAAATCGACATAGAATCAGCCTTCCGGCTGTTACCTTTGGCCCCCAGCAGCTTCAGATTCACAGGGTGTAAATTTGAGGGTGCGTATTACATTGATAAATGTCTCCCCATGGGTTGTGCCATTTCATTGAGGCTTTTAGTACTTTCTTGCATTGGTGCATAGTCAGTCAGACGGGGACTAGCACAGTTGCGCACTATCTGGATGACTTCCTGCTGGTGGGTCCCCCGGGTTCACTGCAGTGCAACAGTTTGCTGGAGAGAACTAAGGGGATCATGAGGGAATTGGGGGTTCCCATAGCAGAGGAGAAAACTGAGGGCCCAACAGAAATCCTGTCATTCCACGGTATAGAGATTGACACGCTGTCAAGGGAATCACGCTTACCCGCAGACAAGGTCAGGAAGCTTAGAATGAGCCTAGGTCAGTCAGGGAGGGCAGAAAGGTGACCCTGAAACAAATTCAGTCACTGCTGGGTCTGCTAAACTTCACCTGCAGAGTAATCTGGGTGGAGACGGGGCTAACTAAGAACATGGCTTTCCTGGAGTTGTTCCCCATTGTAGTAGCGGTAGAGCTATGGGCCAAGGAGTTAGCGAACAAGCACATAATATTCTGGTCAGACAATTTGGGGGTAGTGGAGGCAGTGACCGGCCTATCGGCTACGTAACCACCAGTGATAAGGTTGTTGCGCAGGCTGGTCCTGCAGTGCATGCAGGGGAACATAAACTTTAAGGCAAAGCACATCCCCGGGAAGCTTAATGTAATTGCAGACGCACTATCCCGCTTTAACTGAGATAGGGTTTTCAGGTGGTTCACTGCAGTCGCAGGGGCATAAAAATAGAAATCCTCACGCAATAAATAAAAGGTTGTTTATTGAGTGCATTGGCTTTTACATATATGCACTCAAAATGAGTAATAATAGAAAAAATCTTTCTAAACAACCAAATTGCGTGTTTATGCCCCCAACGAAAAAACTTGGTATTGTATATATTTAGTAATTCCTTTTATCCAAGTTCTTGATTGTAGAAATGTGCCTCAATGAGGAAACAGTATATGGTATATAGGTACTGTAGAAATGTCCCAGAGAAACTCCAAGATAAAACCGTTGCTGCCAAAATTGTGCACATATAAATAATCTACAGTAGATCCATGAAAGTAGTTCAGTAAATGCACTCCCGTTCAGTCTCCCAATGTATGGTACATAGAGTAAATAAAAACAGTAGTACTGTGTATCTGTGACTCACCTCCGGAACGGGGCTAGAGTGTGGTAAGTGGGAAGTAGAAACTCTGTGCAGCCGTGTCCCCTGCAAGGGAACTATATGCGGTCTTAAGACACCCTGATCCTCCGCCACTGCCCTCACATAACCGGCGTCACACACGCTTTAACTGGCCTGCATTTAGGCGAGCAGCCCCAGACGCGCAGGCAAGAGGTTTGACCTGCCCAAATTATCTGTACCAGCTAGGGCAGAGGGAGTGATGGCTTTGGTGCAGCAATCGCTAGCCCCCCACACCTGGAAGACGTACAACAACACATGTCGGCAATGGCGCAGTTTCCGGAAGACCCCCAAGGGGAGTGGTAAGGTTAGCAGAACCCATCAGCGAATCAATTTTTTACTTACTCAGAAGCGGGCGGGCATGCTAAGTGGTAAGGCGGGCGGTACACTAGCGGGTATTGCTTTTTCCTGAAGTTGGGGGGGCAGACAGACATCACCAAGGATTTCCTCCTCAGGCGAATACTAATCGGGTGGGGCAGAGGGGAGCGCAAGCGGGGAGTTAAGAGGGAGCCGGTAACGGTGGAGAGGTTACAGAGCTTGAACCAAGCAGCAGAGTCAGTATGCGCAGGACCGTTCGAAATAAATTTATTTAAAGCGGCTTTCACTTTTGCCATTTTTGGAGCCTTTAGAGTAGGGGAACTTGTAGCAGCGTCAAAAACTAGCAGGGACACTGGCCTTTTGCTAGAAAATGTGATTATAGGGGAGGAGACAGTGGCATGCCGCATACACAGGTCAAAAACTAACCAAGCAGGGAAAGGGGCCTGGGTGCACCTGAGACGGCACGAGAATAGGAAGGTGTGCCCGGTGAGGGCGGCAAAGCGCTACGCCAGGCAGTGACCGCAAGGGGGCGAGGTTTTCCTGACACATAAAGATACAACTCCCCTAACCAAGTTTCAGTTTAACACGATTTTCAAGCGTTGCCTGGAGGCAGGGGGCATAGATGCCACCAATTTTGGGACCCACTCGTTTCGGATTGGGGTTCAGCAACGGTAGCCTCCGAGCAGGGGCTGCCGATAGCGCAGATTAAGGAATTGGGTAGGTGGAAGTCAAACGCATACAAGGGGTACATTAGGTCCCAGCAGGGGCGCAAGTAGATGATCGTGCAGTTTCTAACATGTTTTCTGTCTTCACAGTGGGAGAAGCAGGCGCAGCACGGGAAGTCTGGCTGATTGGTCATTCTTTCATGTACTGGGCCCGGGAGTGGGCGGCGAGCACGCTGGGTCTGCAGTTGGGAATCCCACAGGAGAGCAGGAAAATACGATGGCTGGGTAAGAGAGGAATGTGCTGGAGAGATTTGGTGCCAACCACCACAAGCGCGCTAGCAGTTTACGGCAGAAAGCCCCACGTGATAATGATCCACCTGGGCGGGAACGATATGGTGGCCACCAAGTCTTTAGACGTAATCCTCCAGATACACGCTGACTGCGCCAGACTTAAAGCCCTATGGAATGACGCAGTCATTATTTGGTCAGAGATCATACCTCGGCTGGCATGGAGGGGGGCGCGCAGCTGGGTGGGCATCGAGAAGGCAAGGCGAGAAGTCAACAGAGACATCCGTAAGTTCATGCTCACTTGTGGGGGGCTGACGGTGAACCACAGGGAATTCGAAGACGGGGCGCAGGTGGCACAGGAGGGACGGGGTACACCTGACGGACGAGGGCCTGGATATTTTTATTGACAACATTCTCAGGCCGTTGCAAGCGATCAGCAGTCAGGGTTTAGGGTCACAGCTTGGTGTGTGGGGTGAGTCCCCAGTAAGTGGCCTTAATGGGTCCTCCGGGTGGCGGAACTGTCAGGCCAGTCATCGTAGGCACACCGTAAATACCCGAAATGGGGCTCCACCCGATGCGGATGGGCCGCCAGGTAACGGTCCCCCGGAGAAGATCGTGCGGGCTGGAGGCGCCGACGCAGGCGGTCGGTCGCTGTACCCCTGGCACCAATCTTAGGTAGCTGGGCTCTATCCTATGTGGGTAGGCCCACGCGGCCATAAAAGGGGGGACCTAGTGTGTACGGATGACGGGGCCGTGGTAAGGGGCGAGAGTGCCCCTCACGGCGGAGACTGTGTCTCCCGGTTGACGCGTGTCGTCATTTATGGCCTGACAGTTATTTGATAGTATTGTTAAACAATAAAGCTGTGACCATTTTTACTTCCACAAAAAACTGTGTTGTCTAAGTTTGTATGGTGGGGTAGGCGAATCCCTCGGCAGCACTGGGTCCAGGTTTTCACCTGCTTCACCCCCCACATACCAGCACATCCGTGAGTGTGTTAGCAGTGGCAGTTTGCGGCATCGTGGATCTCTAGAGGCAGAGTTGTGACATCTTCCTACCAGGTTTCGGTTCCAGACAAGGACATTGTGCTACGGGCTTATTAATATTAGCTTTGCTGTAAGTAGGGTTTCAATTTTATCCGTACCGGATGTCATTGCTATATAAGTGTCTCTAGCCCAACATTCAAGTGTTTGTTGTTTTTATATTTATTTTAATTCAATTGCATTAAATTTGTAATCATTTTCTTGTCAACCTTATCAGTGATTTTTTGTTTTCAGTTGCACTATGATCTTTTTCTCTTTTTTTCTTTTTTGTTGTTGTCTTATTCGTTTGTTTGTCGTTCTATGAGACTTCATTGAAGAATCTGCCTTGGATCTCATCCCAGCCGTATTGGACTTTATATTTGGTCAGGCTATATTTATATTTTCTTTTGGAGGCGCCGGTTTATTTGTTTTTATTGTCTGTATTGGTTTGTGTGGACCTTTTTTCCTGGCAGCCCCCACTTTAACATTTAAAGTGTGTACAGTATATATTTTATGTTAGTCACCTAAGTGTCACTATTTGTTATTTTTAGCATTAGCGCTGTTCCCACGACCCTTCCCCTTTATCTGCAGTGATATTATGCTTCACATCTTGACACCAGTGTGACACTGTGTCTTTCTTTCAAGGCTGACATATTTGCAAGGTTCTTCAGAGTGAGGAGTATGAAGTGGTGGAGGATAAGACAGTGATGGCCATGGGCATCCTGCACACAATCGATATTGTCCTGACCGTGGTGGAGGATTACACGGAGGTGAGTGCACTCTGCTACTGCCTTTAACTGCTCTCTGCTGAGTGATCCCGCATAGCACCTTCTCTTTTCCTCCACTGTCTGCTTTGTTTGTTTGTGCCTGGATATTATTCTTTACTAGGAGACCTTTTTTTTTCGGTATTGTAGCCTCTTTTGTTTTTTTTCAGGTAAAACAGCAGTTGGAGGAAATATGTTTACAGATCATTGGCATTGTTTTGCAGAAACACATCATAGGTATCTTTCAAATATTCATGTTTTAAATAACAGGACTCATGAGCCTGGCTGGCCTTTATGCACAAACCCAGGGTTTGTCTGGTTTCCAAACATTGGTTTACTACACATATACTGCATATAATATTTTTTTTTGCTATAGATCTAGCAGGGGTGGCAATTTTTTGGGGTTGGAGGGCCACTTGACAAGCTTGGGTAAACTTTGCGGGCTGCAAATATAATGTAGAATCTACACAAAGTCTGGGGTCCACAAAGTTTATCATAGCTCCCCTTCTCGCAACCGGCATCTCACCTACCCACCTCACTCTCTGCTTCACTTTCTCACTCACTTTCCCCCTTCTCTTTTAATAATCACTCTTCTTTTTTTAATCTTCCCTCTTCGCTCCTCACTTTGATCCCCTTGCTCCTTTCTCCTCCTCCCCCTTCCTCCTCCTTGCTCCCCTTCCTCCTCCTCGCTCACCCTCTTTCTCCCTCACTGTCCTTCAATCTCCCTCCTCTCCCCAACTTCCCTTCCCCCTCTCCTCTGGTCTCTACGTGGGGTGCGGGCAACGGAGGCAGCAGCAGATGCTCTGCGTGCGTAGGTGACGGCACTGTGGCTGCATGCCCACCCATACGGTGATTTATGGAAGTTGGGCCCGACTTTCAGTCCATCCTAACTTCCATTTTAGGACCACCTGGGTGAGCTCCAGCCATGCTGCTGTCTCAGCTGCCGAGCTGCTGCTGCTGCCACTGACGCTGCCTCAGTCGCCCGCACCACAGGCAATCATCCGACCTGCAGGCCTCACTTTGCCCACCCCGGCTCTAGAGGAAGAGAAATCTTTCCCGTCACTCTCCACGGCAAGCAAATTCTGCATCATCCCTGCTGTTACAATAAAGAATATATTTTCGGCAGGTGACATTTCTTCAGCCTTGGTTGGTAATTCCATAGAGCAAGAATCTCCCCTGTAATATTTTTTTTTTAATTTTTTTATTTTTGTATTGTTTGATATAGGTGTATGTTTTTTTTTTTTTATAAAATGTTTTACCAGGAAGTAATACATTGTGAGTTACCTCTCGTTTTCATGTATGTCCTGGGCATAGAGTTAAGATGACATGGTTACAAATACAGTTACATAAGTATATTGTAATACTATTGCCTTTTAGCTGTTTAATTTTCAAAAGTAATAAAACAAGGGATAAATGCTGCACACAACAATGTAATAAAGAAATTGATACAGTTACTGGTGCTCCCTTCAATGTACGATCGGCTGCGTCCAATCCACGGCATACAATAAAAATAGGAGATGGGGCACACGGATTTCAAAAATAATGAAAATGTATTAAAGCATACATTTATTAAAGCACATGCTTTAATACATTTTCATTATTTTTGAAATCCGTGTGCCCCATCTCCTATTTTTCTTATTTTCAAAAGTAAACCGTTCAGATTTGATTAGTATTTCCTCTTACGGCAGACCTTCCAGCAATCTGACTCGGCTCAACTACTTTTAGGTTTTCTTAGTTTATAATCTGTAGTTTAGTTCTGATATATCCTTTTTAACGAATGTGTTCTAAGAATATTGTAGCTTGAGTATGGTGTATTCTTCCTGGAGATTTAGAATGGTCAAAATCAGTGTCTGCTTCCCCTATCCATACACCGGTCATGCCATTCTATATTGGAAAAAATGTGTTGTATGGTGCTCTAAAGAAAAAAATCGTAGTCAAAAATGGAATAGTATCTGGAAAAACAACCCTATATTGTATATGTGTCCAATAGGATGTAACCTGGTAGAAAATAATCCCACATAGCAAAGCGGTAAGGATAAAATCATATACACCTGCCGGTGACCAGTAGATAAGACATCCTATAACTTTACTGGACAAATGAATGAATGGTGTCAAACTGGATTAAACTCACTTGGGATAGTTGTCCACGATGAGCAGCAAGTCCAATGTATCCAGTGACCCAGGGTTGGATGTGCCTCCGATTGAAGATGAATATCGGAGAAAGAGGGCTGGAAAACGAAGCACTATATCCAGTGCTGATGATGCAGCAATAAACCACCAGGAATGCGTTCCCATAAAATAAAGCTATTTTAATGGATCAAAAATATGGTACAAAACACACCAACGCGTTTCGGACTATGAATAGTCCTTTATCAAGGTGAATACACAAACAACATAAGGAGTGCAATTTATACTGATCGCGGCACCAATTGCGTTGACTTCCCGGTGTGACGCGGGCACAAGACCTGTGACGTGGCACCAATTGCATTGACTTCTGGGTGTATCATGTGACGCTAGCACATGACCCACGACCGGTAGACGCAGCACAAATGCATAGCCCATACCAGCGTGTGGCGTCACCGCGCAGGGGGACCAGAGGGGCGTGGCATGCTTGTCAAAGAAAGAACACGCAATGCCAAAACAAACCCCTGAGTCCGTATGGTGGAAAAGGCGCGTGACGTCACCACGTCGATTGGCACGTGACAGAACGTCACAATGCATTGTGCTGCTAGGCAACATGACCCCCACGGGTCAGAACCAGAAGAAACAAGTAAAACAAAACTTTATTAACATTAAACTATAACACTCTCAATGGTTACCTTTATGGATACACAAAGACATGTAAATAAAATCAAGTTACAAAAAATAAGATTAAAAACAATGAGTGATACTCAAATTACAACCTCAGATATTGGGTATCCATAAATCGTAATTACGAATCGTGCATTGCTTGTAATGGTTATGAAGAACATGAATATAAAGATGTTAAATAAAATAAGGTTACATGTAAATATAAACAGAACCTGTCACATAACATACATAAAGTTAATCAAAACCCCCGGAGAACAGAAAGTAAGTGAACAGAGACTGGGATGCGACTGATATCATTTTATAATTTTAGCTAAACCCATTGTTATTAAATACACAATAGATAATTGATTAACATATTATAACTCACAAGCATCAAATAGATGTACAGTTAATTATTATCCAGACAACCTGTGCTGTTGCCAATAACATAATACCAAGAGACCTTATGGAGAAACACTTTCAAATATCAAATAGAAGAGGCCCTATATCCCAGTCTGAATTCAGACCATGAGGGATACGGGTTTGTAAAGTAAAGATCCAATAGAGTTCTCTTCTATTAAGGATATTTAATCTGTTGCCTCCTCTAATCGGACAAGGTACATGTTCAATACCCAAAAATGACATGTTTTTTACATCGCCCATACCGCAATTGCTAAAATGTTGGGACAATGTTGTACCATATTTTTGATCCATTAAAATAGCTTTATTTTATGGGAACGCATTCCTGGTGGTTTATTGCTGCATCATCAGCACTGGATATAGTGGTTCGTTTTTCCATCCCTCTTTCCATGCCATTCTATAGATCACCACTACTCTAAGTTTTCTTTTGGGGATATCTCCTTCAAAACGGGAAATGACTTGGATTAATGTCTTGTATATAATGTATAACCCTGTTCACTTGATGTAACTATGTATTTGTAACCATGTATTTCACATCATAACTCTGTGCCTAGGACATACTTGAAAACAAGAGGTAACGCTCAGTGTATTACTTCCTGGTAAAACATTTTATAAATAAATAAATCCAGTAACCACCAATTTTTTTCCTTCTGTCTATCTCTCTCCCACGGCAAATGAAATTCCAGTGCTTACCTAGGCTAATTTTTAGATCAGCGTATGCCATATACACACAGATCTTTTCTTGGTACAGTACGCTAAAGTATATTGGATTCTGCCTTTGAATTTTCTATGACCTTATTGCCAGGTATGCAGGGAATTATGGTTGACAAGTTCCTGACCCACCATTTAGTTTACCAAAATCAATCCTTACGTTCTCCTTTACTCGCTGTTGCACACTTCCCACCCAACCTCTCTCTAATTTTTCAAACACCTTGGATATGGACTTGCCCTATTCTGAAGTGTACGACACTGCACGCTTTAATCACCTCTCTCCAGAGCAAACTCTGAGTAGAGTTATGCATGCCTAATATTTATACAGTACTAGTATCCGTAATTCTAATTTATCGCTCCTCTTTCTATGCCACTAGGAATTGAAGGGAAAAAGCCCTGCCCAGTTGGGGGGTGGAGGTTTCATCTTTTAACAAATGAGAACCCAGCACCCTTTATATGGCTCCCTGCTCTCCTTTAAACCCCCATTTTTAGTTGTAACTGTCAAGGGGGTAGATTTGTTCCTCACAGGGTTTATTTTTTGGTACACTTTGCCTTTTGGTCTTCCCTGTTGCTAAGCAAAAGAGAAGATTTGGTTCCCTAGTGCCAAGATGCATCCGTCTGGTCAGTGGGGAAGAAGCGGATGTGTAGGGATGTAGTCAGGTTTACTGTCCCCGTGACTGCGAGAAATTACGTGTAAATCCCCAGCATTTATTTGCATTTTTGCGAACACAGTGACTTAGCTTCAAAACTGGAGTTTAGAGTCGGCCATAGTACTCTGCAGGAACAGGTAGGCGGTGCTAGTGTGTCTTAAATGTAAATTCAATGTAAGCCTTCCCTTATTCCCGTTCATTTCATACGAGATGATATATCTCATTTTATTTCAATGTAACCTACCACTTCTTCCCCTAAACTTCAGAAGACTTAAAAGTATTTTTAAAGTATGGCATGGTTTTATTAGAGTATAGGGAATGACAGTTTAAGGACAAGTAACGAAGACTTTGAATTATTTCAATCATTTTCAATTCTCTTACAAAAAAACTGTTGTCTTCAACGGATCGTCTTCTTTTAAAAAAAAATATTTTTATAGGTGATCATCATAAGAACCACAGAATCCATATTTAGTGTCCTGGAACTAGATTCCATATTCCTCTGTCTCCCCTTTCAGTTTATGGGATTCATTTCTTCCTTGTTCAGTTGGCTGTTATTTCCCCTGTCCCAGCAGCTTGTTGTATGAGAACATGCAACATTATTGCTACATGTTGTTGTTTCCTTAGACATTTCTGTGAGTTGCTATAGCAACCCCAGCCTTTCTCTCAAATGGGCTAGTCTGCTTTCTCCCCCTCTGCCTTGCCCACAGATGGTCTGTCCCCAGGCTATCTTGCTACCCAGAATACACTGGGGCTTCCTTTTCCACCTTCTACACTGGCTGAGTGAGTACCCCTCCTGTAATTGCTCCAGTGGCAGGGCCGAATCCTTTTGACCTGCCCTTAACTACAAAGCACCCACAGAGAGACATTACACCAACATCTCTTCCACAAGTGCCTGTCTTTATTGCTGCTTTCCCTAAATAAAGTGAAGAAAAGATACAGGACTTGTTGTGCTTTAGAAAGAGGGCCGAGTTGAACCTATCTGGGCGAATCATCCTACACATGACCCTGGCCTCCAGAATAGTGAAAAGGAAGACCGTGTGTTTTGGAAATATACATACAGGAGCTGCTACTCTAAGACTTTATGCTAACACAGTACAGTCACTGCACACAGCCTGCAGCAGCCTTTCAAACAGCAAGCAGCTTGCACTGCACACAAGCCTACAAACTCAGTCAAGGCAGCAGCACTGCACTCAGACTGCAATATACACAGAACTTTGATTGTCTTTTCTCTGTTTGAGCCACTCTGCACAGCTCCATAGTGAAGAGCTACCATCTCACCTACCCCTGTGCATGTCTCCTGGCTGACGCCACCAAGGGCCACGCCACCGGACACCCGCCAGGACACGGTTCAGAGCCACCGGACACCTGTGAGTACAGCCACCCCTACGCTGAACGCTGCAGGACACCGCTCGGCATCATCTGAGACAGTCGCCCATCTCTGACACAGGTAAAAGACCACACGCCACACGCACTGGCTAAAGGCCTACACACACCTACAGCATGGCAGAACTCAGAGCCTCACCTGATATCACACAGGAGAGTGATCACTTGGACACAGAGACCACTGCGCAACTGCAACAGGCGCAGGCAGACGCAAGGCCTAAACGGACAGTCACAGTGACACAAAAGGCCCGCGAAAAATATGAGACTGACATTGAAGCGCACCGTGCTAAATTAGAGTTGGCCTGGGAAACAACCACACTTGGGATATGCAATGTCGCCGGCGCTGGTAACTATGTACAACAGCTCAAGCAGGCAATAACTCAATTGAAGATAGATCACTTGCGCTATCAAGCAGTGTCACAGGCATTTTTCACCTATCTAACAAGAACTAACACGGAAGATAGCCTGCGAGAACGCGACCTGCAAAAGGCGATCGACCTAGAACGTGATGGCATCATGCAGACCACCATGACGGACGCCCAAAGCGAGAGAAAAGAGCTCCTCCTGGAGACTGCGTCACAGCGCTCAAGCACATACAGACACTCATCAAGGTCAGCAAGATCAGCGCAATCTAACGCATCCAGTGCAAGCACAAACCCAAGGCGCGAGCCGCCGCAGAGGCCGCACGTGCCAGGGCTGAATATAGTCGAAGAGAGGCAACCGTAAGAGCAGGAAGAGCGCGCATAGAAGAGGAGCAGACAGCCGGCGCTAATGCCGCAGCCACCACGCGTAGGAAAGCCGTATTCGATGCGGAACTAGTGGCACTTAATCAAAAGAAAGAAGCCGCCACCGCCATAGCCCAAGCTGAAGTCCTAGAAGCAGCCGCGCAACAGGACAGCGGGGAGCAACCGTACAGACGGATAGCCTCAGAGGATCCAGCCCAACGCACTGAAGACTACGTAAGGAGCCTCTTCAGTGTAAACACCAGCGCACCATCTCAACACGGAGGGAGTGACTCCACAGACACCGAAGACTTGCTAGGTCCATGAGGAGAAGACGCTGTTCCTTCAGTGGGACATGCTGCCTGGGATAGCCACAGCCGCAACAGCGATCCACACGCCAGCGCGCACACGGATGCACCACAACAGGCTCGCAATCCAGGTACACCCACACAGGAGAACACAGCCCCTCACACTGACCAGCAGCCATCACGCGTCCACGCCAAGGAAGAGGCGACCGCACGGACCCTCCCAGCAACTACCTCAGAACGCGACCAACATGCCGATGCCTCCGGCGTGACCTGGTGCAAACAGGACTCATCGGCTTCGACGAGCGCCCTGAGAACTACCGGATGTGGAAGTTCACGTTCAACAGCTTGGGCTTCTCGGCAATGGAAGAGCTCAACCAGCTATTCAAGTTCCTGGGGAACGAATCCAGGGAGCACGCAAAGAGACTTCGGTCAGCAAACGCGAACCAACCCCAAGTAGGCCTTGACCTAGTGTGGGAAAGGCTAGAAGAGTGCTACGGTAGCCCCGAAGCAGTCGAGGATTCGCTCTTCAAAAGAGTCGACAGCTTCCCCAAGATCACAACTAGAGACTACTCGAAGTTACGAGAGCTCGGAGACCTGCTGCAAGAGCTGGAGTTTGCAAGGAAAGACCATTCCTTAACAGGTCTCAACGTCTTGAACTCAGCTCGTGGAGTGAGACCCATCTTGGAGAAGCTACCCTACAACCTCCAAGAAAAATGGATTTCCCAAGGCTCCAAATACAAAAGGGAGAAGCAAGTCGCCTTCCCCCCCATTCTCATTCTTCTTGAGCTTCATTCGCGAAGCGGCAAGGACAAGGAACGATCCCAGTTTCATCTTAGGTGCGCAAACCACACACAGTGCGAGCTGCCTGAGGAATGAGAGACCAGTGGCGAGATACGGTAACACTCAAACGCCCATCTCGGTCCACAGGACGGACGTGCCTCCCACGACCCAAACTACTCCCGATCAGTCGGTCGCCAGAGACGAGGAACCAAGGGACCCAAACAGGGAATGTCCCATACACAAGAAGCCACACCCACTTAACAAGTGCTTTGGGTTCAGTATGAAGTCCCTAGAGGAACGTAAGAGGTTACTTGGAGAATTCAGAGTTTGCTTCAGATGCTGCGGTTCCACGACTCACCTAGCCAGAGACTCTAAAGAAGAAATCAAATGTACAGTGTGCAAAAGTGACAAGCACGTAACATCTTTACATCCAGAGGCGCTGACACTCCACCAACTCAACAACCCATCCTCCGTAGCGGAGCATGGCGGGGAGGAAGGAGGAGAGACAACATCCGTCACGTCTCGGCGCACTGAGGTTTGCGGAAAAGAAAGTGACAAAATGTCCTGCTCCAAAATATGCCTTGTTGCAGTGCACCCCCAGTGTCAACCTGAGAAGGCTATTCGAATGTATGCAATCCTCGACGACCAAAGCAACAGATCATTGGCGAAGACAGAGTTCTTCAACCTATTCAACTTACAAGACAATGCCTCACCCTACACCCTCAGAACCTGTGCAGGGTCAACAGGGAGAAGAGCAAGCGGTTACGTCATATGTTCAGTGGATAACAGAATGAAGATGGCTCCCCCCACACTCATCACGTGCAACCACATGGCCACAAACAGGGACGAGATTCCCACACCAGACGTGGCACGCCATTACCCGCACCTCAGAGGAATAGCCAACGACATCCCGCCGGTAGAACAAGGCGCCAAGATCTTGCTGCTGCTCGGTAGGGACATCTTGAGGATACATAAAGTCTGTAATCAGCATAACGGACTCAACAACGCACCATACGCCCAAAGACTTGACCTAGGTTGGGTGATAGTGGGCAACGCGTGCACTGACAGAGAGCACGGACAAGACTATGTTGACGCCCGCAGAACGGTGATAACAGAATGTGGACACACATCCCTCTCTGAACCATGTGTTGGCCATCTCCAAGTGACAGGAGGGCCAAGTGATGAGAAGAGACAAGGTCATACCCTTGATCGACAAGAACATCCTTACATCAAGGGGATGTGACAATGGCCTAGGATGCTTAGTGGTTCAGACAACCAAGGATGATGAGTCGACTCCACTGAAGGAAGAAAGTAACCTCCCAAAGGTGACCAACAAAGGGATCGTCCAAAAGACAATAAACAAGCGGACGATCCTCCCGCGGGCAATGGCACGGCTAAGATGTACAGTTGTTCCTCTCCACAGAGTAACAAGCGACAAAGCAGCCAGCTGTCACGGCTGGCATAGCCGCAAAAGATTGCGCCCTACAGGTGAAGCCACAGTGTCAAAAAGACTGTCCTC
Organism: Ascaphus truei; assembly: GCF_040206685.1. Taxonomy (NCBI): domain Eukaryota; kingdom Metazoa; phylum Chordata; class Amphibia; order Anura; family Ascaphidae; genus Ascaphus; species Ascaphus truei. The sequence goes on along the minus strand of NW_027457180.1, from coordinate 116,030 downwards.
TCACACGTCAAAGAGACAGTCGCAGAGTCATTTCACAAAGGAATTTACAAGGACAAAAGAGACTGCTGTTCGTCATGTCCAGGGAGAGAACAACCTCCTAACGGCAGTTAACAAAGAGGCACAAAAGATGATGGCAAACGCCAACCTAAGATTGCACAAAATAGCTGCCAATAGTGCCATAGTGATGAAGTCGTTCCACGCAGATGATCGCGCAAACGAACTCAAGAATTTGGACCTGGGGGCCGACACGCCTCCCATACAGCGGAGCCTGGGAATTAGCTGGAATCTTAAAACAGATACATTTATGTTCCAGGTAGCCATCGAGGAAAAACCCTACACACAACGCGGAGTCCTGTCCACTATTGACAGTCCTTACAACCCGCTAGGATTTGTAACTCCTGTCACTATACAAGGCAAGTCTCTCCTCAGAGAAATGTCCTTCGAGAAGCAGGACTGGGACACCCCACTACCTCCATAAAGACGGAAAGAGTGGGAAACGTGGAAGTATTCCTTGAAGACTCTTGAACATCTTCAGATCCCACACACTCGCCTATATCTCTCACCGCTACACACAGCAAAGAGCTTTGCCTGTTCTCAGATACCTCCACAAAGGCCATGGCAGCGGTGGCCTACCTAAAAACCACGGGCGTGGGTGGCAGTTACCATATCAGGTTCATCCTTGGCAAGGCTAAGCTGGCGCCACAACCCGACCACACTATACCCAGACTCGAGCTATGTGGCGCAGTGTTAGCGGCAGAACTGGCAGAACTTTTCGAAAACGAGATGGACTGCAAACCAGATGCTGTCAGATTCTACACAGATAGCAAGGTGGTACTGGGCTACATATGCAACAAGAAAAGAAGATTCTACGTATACGCGACCAACCGTGGAGAAAGAATCAGGAAGTCGACCCAACATGGAATTGTTAAAACCTTTTTAAGGCCCACCACAGAGATTATCCTCCTAATGCCTAAATCGAACTATAACAAGGAAGAACTGACTACCAGTTCTGTGGACTCTGAGAGACATTGTGGTGCATCAAGCTAACCTAGAGCTGTGCATTCGCTTACCGAGATGGCAAAGGACTTCAAGCTGGTGGTACAGGCCAATATCCCATCGTTATGTGCAGTGTTCGACAAACCTACACATTTGCTCGCCCCGGGCGAGTGGATTTAACCCCCGGGCGAGTAAATATTGGCCCAAGCAGCACACGTTTGGTACTAGGTGGCGAGTAGATTTTTTTGTGTGGCGAGTAGATTTTTTGGTGATTTGTCAACCACTGGTTATGTGGACATGAATTTTGCATTGTTATGTTATATTGTTCATATGTTCCACATATACCTAGAATATAGTGGTATCTCCAGATACCAGACGGGGAGTGTCCTGGAACTAGATTCCATATTCCTCTGTCTCCCCTTTCAGTTTATGGGATTCATTTCTCCTTTGTTCAGTTGGCTGTTATTTCCCCTGTCCCAGCAGCTTGCTGTATGAGAACATGCAACATTATTGCTACATGTTGTTGTTTCCTTAGACATTTCTGTGAGTTGCTATAGCAACCCCAGCCTTTCTCTCTAATGGGCTAGTCTGCTTTCTCCCCCTCTGCCTTGCCCACAGATGGTCTGTCCCCCAGCTATCTTGCTACCCAGAATACATTGGGGCTTCCTTTTCCACCTTCTACACTGGCTGAGTGAGTACCCCTCCTGTAATTGCTCCAGTGGCAGGGCCGAATCCTTTTCACCTGCCCTTAACTACAAAGCACCCACAGAGAGACATTATTCAATCACCAACATCTCTTCCACAAGTGCCTGTCTTTATTGCTGCTTTCCCTAAATAAAGTGAAGAAAAGATACTGGACTTGTTGTGCTTTAGAAAGAGGGCCGAGTTGAACCTATCTGGGCTAATCATCCTACACATGACCCTGGCCTCCAGAATATTTAGAGACCAAGAAATGTTGCGTCCATCACATGTCTTTCAACTGCTGAGTCAGTCAGAAAGCACCCATGGAATGAGTTTGTTCTGCGACAGAAAGAAGGGATCTATTGATCTGTTGATTCTGTCCACAGGGTTACACAGATGGAACCTATGACCCATGAAAGCAGTCTCTGCAATGTGACACACTGACATAAACAGACGGGGCTTCCTATTGACTTCTATAGCTAGGATTTGGTGAGATTAAAGTGTTAATTGGTTCTATCTTTGTGAATTCCTTTTATTTCTTGCAGAGTTTTATGAGGAGATCCTGTCTTTGGCATACAGTCTGACCAACCAGACCATCTCCTCTCAGATGTGGCAGCTTCTAGGCATCTTGTTTGAAGTCTTTCAGAGGGATTGCTATGAATACTTTACAGGTTCGAGATAATTCAGGTTTCGTTTATTTGCCCTTGTCTAACTGATCAATTTTTTTTCTAAACTGTTTATTTGCAAGATTTCGGGCTTACAGAAGAGAAGGGTAATGGGACCCAACATAAATTATAGTAGTAAGATATTTATACAAAAAGACCAAGGGAGGGTAAACAGGAAGGAAAAAGGGATAAAAACAAATCGGTCCAAGTAAGGCAGCGGCTTGTAGTATAAGTAAAAAGTGCCTCCTCGGGGCCTGATGAAGCTGCACATCGTGGTGTTTGTATGCGTGACCTACGGAATACTTGGCAGCAGAGACCCGTCCACCTTAAAGAGAGGAGTCACTTTTTTTTACTTTTACTACAAGCTGGCAGGCTTCTGAGTCCTAATTTGGACCTAATTTGTCTGATATAAAGTCCGCATTGATGCTCGGGAGGACACTTCTTTCCCTGAGAGATGGTTAGAGTTGTTTCAAAATGGTGATGCTAAGAGACTCGCAAGTATTCTCAAATTTGAATTGTTTGCCTACCGCGCTGTCCCTTGCACTGAGACTTGCCTCTCTGAACCCCTAAATTACAATCGGGATGTAAAGACGTACTTTATTTGACTGTTTTCTTGTTTGGAATCATTCATCTTTTTAGTTTTCCTTCACGCATATCTGCAATCCACAATATTCTGGGTCAGTTTGAGTGACGTTATCCAGGCCAATTTCAATTTGCTATTCCCTACGAGGATGGCTGATGCATTTCCTTCCAAGGATCTGAGTCTTTATTCTGGTGGCCGTGCTGATATTACTTTCTTTCTTCTCTCTGGTTTATCGTCTTGCATGCACGGACGCTATATTTGGGTCTCCCATTATTGTTTGCAGTTGACACTTATGAGTTCTGTTATCGTGCTGTTTTTGTATGTATGTCTTTATATAGCGCTATTAATGTACGTAGCGCTTCACAGTAGTAATACAAACGGCAATCATATAAATAACAAAAAATATAAATAACACGATGGGAATAAGTGCTTCAGACATAAAAGTAACATTTAGGAAAAGGAGTCCCTGCTCCAAAGAGCTTACAATCAAATTGATTACAAGCAGTGGCTAAAAAGTCTTTAACATCACCTGCAGTACCCTCCGTTCGTTGATCCACGTGTAGTGAGTCAAACCGGCTTCTGCTGCGGACGTCAGGGAGATGTGCGCGCACAATCTCCTCCTGATACTCAAATCCCGCGGGAGTTGGCGGCCGGGGATGAGACTGGATAGTGTGGCGGATGACTCCTTCCTAATTTATCTATTGGCACTGGTCTATAAATGTGGTTTTGTATCAGTAAAGTGCTAACCCCTGAGGAAGTCGCATGCAGCGACGAAAGGCGTAGGGAAGGAGTCATATTGGACTTTAAACTATATATTTTTCATCCAAGTACTTTTGGCATTCATCCGCCACACTTTGGAGCCCGTCCGCTTTGTTTATCCACATATAATTAGTGAATAGAGCAGAGCCTGCTGTGCGGGTATCCAGTCTCATCCCCGGCCGCCAACTCTCGCAAGCTTTGAGTATTAGGAGGAGATTGTGCGCGCGCATCTCCCTGACGTCCGCAGCAGGAGCCGGTTTGACACACTACACGTGGATCAATGAACAAAGGGTCCTGCGGGTGATGTTAAAGACTTTTTAACCACTGCTTGTAATCAATTTTTATATTGTAAGTGTCCTTATTCTATCAGCATATACCTTCATTAATATATATATATAGATGATAGATAGAGAGAGATAGAGATAGAGATACATATGTATGTGTATGTGTGTATATGTATATATATGTATAATACAAATAAGACTGCGCCTTGTAATGTGAACCAATCCCCAGCTGTATCCTCGTCCGGTGCATGAGTATATCTCAAACGCTTGTTTTAATTTGTTGTTTGTGAGTTAGCATTTGGTTGGATTTTTTTAGGGAAATAAATGTGTATTTTTTTGGACATATTGCACTAGGATCGGGCGCATTCTTTTTTGTGTTTTTGTACTATATATATATATATATATATACTGAGTTAAGTTATGGTGAGTAAAAAAAGTGACAAAAACCCTCCACAGGAGAGCAAATATGCAAATATAACTGTATGCTCATCTGCATGTCTTAGGCAGGTCTGCAACCCCGCCTTTCCCTATTATCACCCAGCATACAGCACTTCCACTGCAGCAAGGGATTCTGGGAAATGACATGCAAATGAGCACACAGTGTCACTTTTTGCCTCAATAACCATTTTTAACATGGTTCCCTATAGGCTTAAGCTTGCTGCATGGTCACAGCTTTGAGCACAGCCAGGGTTAAGGTGCATACCCAGAAAACCACCCACAGACAGCTTTTATTTTTTTGTTTTAAAAATTCTTTTATTATGCAGCGAATCTTTACAACAAGATTATAACAGTACATCATTTTCCAAACGGAAAAAAAACCGCGACGTTAACAACGGCGCAGTGCATATCCCACACAACTCACATACATTTTTATTAATGGTTTCCCCAAAAGTAAAAAAACTGTGACGAACACGGCGGTGCAGTGCATTTATACGTATGCACCGCACCACAGACATGACATATCATACACACATTATCTCTAACTTTATTGCACAGAAAAACTTTTGGGAAGGGGGGGGGGGGGTGGGGAGGGGGGGTTTAGTCCTCCTCCTCAGGGCCGTCAAAGATGGAATAGTCCTTGAGCAGGCTGTGGAGCAGCCTGCGACAGTCCTGTACCGACATCCTCTTCTTCCCCTTGATCAAACGTTCCCTGGCGAATAGTAAAACGTCCTTGAAACAGCACATTAGACGCCAACCGGCTTCGATTGCGTCCTCTGTGTGTGTTCCTGTGAAAAGTCCGTGGAACACGGAGTAGTACGTGACGCACTTCCTCGGTATACAGTCCTTTAAGTCAGTGTCCAGCGCGCGCAGCAAGGCCTGCGCAAAGGGGCAGTTCCAGAAGAGGTGTATGATGCTTTCCTCCACTGGGTTGCACCTGGGGCAGTGCCTCACGAGGCTGAGTTTACTCTGGTACTTGTCCGCATTCACAGGGAGTCCCCCGTGTATGGCCTGCCAAGCAATGTCTTTGTTCATTAGTCTTTTCGATGCCACATTCCTCCACACCGTTCCAAAGGTGTTTGGGTGGAGACCTGGGACCGATTCCATGATGTCTTTAGCCCTGATCATTTTGTAGATGACCTTGGGCTTCCACAGGTCTGGTTTTACTCCCTCCAGATTGTTCTGCCTCATAAACTTCTTCACGTCCTTGTAGAACCAGGGCGTGCGCCAGCTGTAAGGGATGGAGCTGTCCCACTTGTCCCACCCCAGTGCTCTCCAGAGCGGCAGGAGTAGGAGGCGGGACATGGAGTAGCCAGAGGAGTCTTTGTCGCAGTCTCTCAGGGTGATCCGCACGCAGTTGCTTACAAAGAAGGCGCGCAGCATAGTGGGGATGTCGGGGATTCCTCTACCCCCCTTGTGCGGCTCTTTGTACATCACCTCGCGCTTTCTCCTCTCAAACTTGGCCCCCCAGACAAAGCGGAACACTGCCATGGAGATCTCCTGGCAGGTTCTGGTCGAAGGCGGGTATGCCTGGGCCACGTACTGCAGGACAGGGAGGATCTCGTTCAGCAGTACCAGCTTTTTCCCCTCAATGGTGAGGGGTCTGAGGCGCCACAATCCGATCTTCTGCTTCACCCTGTTCAGCCTCTCGTTCCAGCTCTTCAGGGCAGCGGCCTCGCTCCCCACACCAAACCAGACTCCAAGGATTTGAATGAGGCCTGCTCTGATGGGGAAGGGGAGGGGGTCGGCAGTCAGGTTCCAAAGCCCAAATAGCTTGGTCTCTGACTTCCCGCAGTTGACTTTTGCTTCTGAAGCTTTCCCGAAATCCTCGCACGTCTGGACCAGCGTCTTCACCGACCGGCTATCTGCGCAGAAGATGGTGACGTCATCCATGTAGAGCGAGCACTTCACTTCGCGTCTCTGGGGTCCTGGCACGACGATCCCTCTGATCTCTGCGTCTCGTCTGATGCACTGGGCGAAGAGCTCTATACAACAGACAAAAAGGAGAGGTGAAAGAGGGCAGCCCTGCCTAACCCCTGAGAGGACAGGGAAGGGGTTAGTCTTCCATCCGTTCACGATCACCACACTGCAAATGTCAAGGTACATCAGGTTAACATAAGAACAGAACATCTCCCCCATCCCATACTCACGCAGCACCCTGCCCATGAAATCATGGGAGACACGGTCGAAGGCCTTTTCCTGATCAAGGGTGACCAGGGCTGCGTGTACACGGCGGTCTTTGATGTAGTGGACTGCGTCTCTGATTAGGGCGAGGCTGTCTGCGATCCTGCGTCCAGGGATGCCGCACGTCTGGTCTGGGTGAATGATCTGGCTGATGACCTTCTTCAGTCTGTTCGCTAGGACTTTTGCTAGGATCTTGTAGACCGCGTTCAGGAGCGAGATGGGACGCCAGTTCTTGAGGTCGCACCTCTCCCCCTTCCGTTTGTACAAGAGCGTCAGCATTCCTTCCCTCAGCGTTGGGGGCATCCTACCTTCTGCTTCCAGTTCCCTGTAAAGCTCGAGCAGGTCCGGGCCGATCAGGTCCCACAGCTTCGTGTATAACTCAGCTGGGATACCATCTCCGCCCGGCGTCCTACCCTTCTTAAAGGATTTGGTTGCAGCGTGGAGCTCCTCCAGCGTCAGCGGGGCGTTCATGGCTGCTTTTCCTGCCGGGTCAATGGTGTTTGTAATCCCTGACAGGAATTTGTCAGCCTGGTCTCGGTCTGATGCTTTTGGGGAGTAGAGGTCTTCATAGAAATCTTTCACGACTCCCATGACTTCCTCCTTCCCTTGCTGCACGTTGCCATCTTTGTCTCGCAGCTCCCTCAGGGGCATGTGGGCGGAGTGGAGTTTCTTGAAGAAGAAGGCATTGAATTTCTCCCCCCTCTCAAGGTTCTCCACCTTGGAACGGAAGATGATTCGTCTGGATTCCTCCTCAAAGTGCTTTTGCAGGCTCTCCTTGGTTTCCTCCAGGTCGTCATCCACGTTCCATCCGCAGCGTTTGAGGTCATGCAGGGACTGCAGCTTGCGCTGCAGGCCCTCGAACTCCCCCTTCCTCTCACACGCCAGGCGTCTGCCTTTTGCCTGCAGGAAGCAGCGGATCCTTATCTTCGTGAATTCCCACCACTCTGCAGTGCTGGGGAAACAGGCCTTTTCTTCTTTCCATGCTGTGTATGCTGTTCTCAGCTCCTCCATGATCTCCTCCCTTTCCAGCAGTGCGCAGTTCAGCTTCCAGGATCCTGGCCCTGGGGGGAAACCTCCTCCCAGGCGCCCCTGGAGATGAATGGCTCTGTGGTCAGAGAAATGTACTGCGACCATGGAGTGCGTTTGAGGTCATGCAGGGACTGCAGCTTGCGCTGCAGGCCCTCGAACTCCCCCTTCCTCTCACACGCCAGGCGTCTGCCTTTTGCCTGCAGGAAGCAGCGGATCCTTATCTTCGTGAATTCCCACCACTCTGCAGTGCTGGGGAAACAGGCCTTTTCTTCTTTCCATGCTGTGTATGCTGTTCTCAGCTCCTCCATGATCTCCTCCCTTTCCAGCAGTGCGCAGTTCAGCTTCCAGGATCCTGGCCCTGGGGGGAAACCTCCTCCCAGGCGCCCCTGGAGATGAATGGCTCTGTGGTCAGAGAAATATACTGCGACCATGGAGTGCTGTCTGTGCTGTACCTGCTTGGTGGTGAACAGGAAGTCAATCCGAGAACGCACGTAACCATTTGGGTGGCACCAAGAGTAGTTTGCGGCACCTGCTCCCATAGATCCCACTGCGTCCTTCAGGGATGCCTCCCCAATCATCGCCATGAGTAGCCTGGACGTCACATCTATCTTTGCTGATTTGCTGGGGGGCACGCGCCCCCCCACCTCAATCGTGCAGTTGAAATCCCCACCCATCACCACTGCCCTGGAGGTTGCGAGCCAATGGCGAAGGTGCTGGAAAAGTTCCAAGCGCTCATTTCTCCGGGGGGCGGCGTTCACATTGATGAGCCTAATCGGCCCCTGCCCACGAACCGTCTACGACCAGTAGTCTGCCGCAGACGAGTTCATGGACAGAATCAACAGTGAAACATCCCCCCCGGATCAAAATGGCTACACCCGCGTTCCTGCACCCGTTCCCCCCAGACCAGTAGGAGGGGCCGTGAGACCACTGCCCGCTCAGGTGCCTGTAGGATCGAGAAAAAGGTAAGGCACATTCCTGTAGCATATACACATCACATTTCTGTAAAGAAAGGAATGTTAGTACTCTGGCACGTCTCATCCGCTCCCCTATGCTCCTTACGTTAATGGAGAAAATGTTAAAAGACGCCATTAGTTTGGGGATAAAGGGTTGGACAGACATGCAGTGATACTAGTTACCATCCTCGCTGGCGTGGGTGGTCTTGTTGATCTACTCGCACAGCTGGACTAGCAGATCCATGGTTTGCCCAAGGTTGTCATGGAGGAGGAGGGTCTCTGCTGCCTCTCGCCCCTCTCTTATGAGCTCTTCCACGGTCACCAGTGTCTCGCTAGGTGGCTGTTCTAAAATGGCCGCCTGCTCCTCTGCAATGGCTGCCTCCTGCATCTCTGCTTCCTCCTCCTCCAGGTCGCTTTCAAGGTCACTGTCAGCATCGCTGGAAGTGGGTGAGTCGCCGATTTGCATTTGGGCTCTCTTCTGCTCCAGCCTCTGGTGCGGGCTATCCGTCTCAGGGGCTCTCCTCTTTATTCCCTGCTTCTCTGTTCCGGTCTGGGCTATAGGGGCGGTATCTGTAGCAAGGGAGGAAGAGGGAGGGGGTGCAACAGCCTCGGGGCTGGGGAGAGGTGTTACAGAGGGAGGGGCTGCAGCCTCATGGAGCGTGGGGGGGGCTGCAATGGAGGGTTGGGAGGAGGGGGTGGTGGGTGGGCGGGGAGGGTGGGGGTTGCAGCAGCAGTGGGTGTGGGAGGGAGTGTTGCTGCAGGGGTGAGGGTGGGAAGGGGTGGGGTGGGGGCTGCTACTGAAGGGGCAGCGGGCGCTGCTTGGGTGGCCTCCTTTTCCCTTTGCTCCTTCTGATACTTACCCCCTTGTGCCTTTACGGGTTGGTTTGCAGGGGGCTTCTTGGCTGCCTTCTGGGTTGCTGTCAGGGGCGCACCCGGTGTTGCGCCTTTCGCCGCGGCCTCTGCGTAGCTCCTGACCCTCAGCTGGCAGTCCCGGAACATGTGGGTTGTCTCTCCGCACAGGTCGCAGGTTTTCTGGCGGGGACAATCCTTTGTTTCGTGTCCGGTGTTCTTGCAGTTTCTGCAGGCTTTCAGGGTGCACTGTTTCCACTGATGCCCCAGGTTCCCGCAATTACCGCAGGTCTGGGGCTGGTCAGGGTAAAAGATCCTCCCTGAGCTGCCCGCAGGTGAAAAACTGGGAGGGAGGTGGTGCAGCCGATCTGCCGCTTCTGGATTTGGCCACAAGCGAACTACCATGCTCCACTTTCCCACCCAGTACCCCAACTGACCCTACGCGTTTCATCCGTCTCAGCGAATTTCATCGGGATGAAACGCGTAGGGTCACGTGGTACAGGAACTACGGTGGCCGAACAGCCCAGGCTCCAGAGCAGAGACGTCAGTCCAGGAGTATCCTGCAATACGATCGGTGGAAGATTGACTGCAGCCAGAAGCACCTATTATTCCAACTGAGGTGAAAAAGAAAGGTTTTACTGGCAGCACATCCCACAGCAGAGCTGATTTACAGCGGCAGTATCTGTATGCAGACGGAGGACAGCTGTGATATCTGGTCGTCGGCGTGGTGCATGGGCTTGTCCCATAAATTGCTTGATTTTATTTGACAAAGTGTGAGCAGGCAATCGTCTGTTCATGGCAAATTAAAACCCTTTATTATCTGATTTTATACAAGGATCGGGCGCTTTTTCTTTCTTTTCTTATTTTTATATATATATATATATATATATATATATATATATATATATATCACACACACCCCACACACCACACCACCATACCACCACACACACCACACACCACACCCCACACCACACCACACACACACACCACACACACACACCACACACACACACCACACACACACACCACACACACACACCACACACACCACACACACACAAAGTGATTAAAGTAGCGCCAATCTTATAACAATAAATATATATGTGAAAATGAAGGAATAATTCAAAATACCTATAAAATACAAATAAAACCATTAATAGTGAAGTAGTTGCACACTAGAAAAAACAACCAAGTAAACAGTAGTAATAACGTGAAATATTCAAAGTCCAATGTCCAATCCCTAAGGTAAGTCCTGAAAGGTGACAACAGGACAATATACAGGATCCAGAGGTCCACGGCATCTCTCAAATGGAAGAACCAGTTCCACAGCAAAATCTATAAGAACAAAGAGACAGAGAGCGCACGCCCCATAGTGTAACACTGTAACATTTAATATGGGGAAGGAAAGGTGGGGGGATTAAAAACACTCACAATGTACAAGTAAAAATGAAGCAGTATGTGATATATAATCACCACCAAGGCAGGTAAACTCTTGTATCAAGTAGGCAGTCCAACAACGACTGGAACCAGGCTCCCGACAGCGTTGATTCCTCGGGTTCACTTGAAATCCTCCATTCAATGTGGTATAAGAGCTGTCCTCAATATTACACTGTGCACTCCCCGGCCGTAAAGGATGCACGCAGCGTGATGACGTAGTGTCGTAAGGTACGTCCCTGACGCGTTTCGTCGCATTAAAAGCAACTTTATCAAAGATATATATGTGTGTGTGTGTGTGTGTGTGTGTGTGTGTGTGTGTGTGTGTGTGTGTGTGTGTATATATATATATATATATATATATATATGTGTGTATATATATATATCAGTACCGTGTTAGCCGAGCTTCAATAATCAAAAAATAAATAGATGATACCGTTCTGTGGCTAACGAAATGCTTTTATTTGTGCGAGCTTTCGAGATACACTGATCTCTTCTTCCGGCGATGTTACAATGAATGAAGCAAGGGTATACTTAAATACAGTGTCTCTTGGAATGTTATCTGTGCTGGTCCTTCCCCCGGTGTGGATGTGTTTTATGGCTAGAGGTGTCAAAAGGTTCCTGAAAGCAAGTGAAGAAAGTGTGTATGTGTATCACTGTGAATAAAAATGAATGGAGAGCCCACAGTCTATACAGTACTTTACAAAAGGTGTGTGTGGAGTGGGAGTGGATATAAATGGTGTGGGTGGGTGTGGAAATGTGAGAGTTTGTAGCACAACTAAAAGTGTGTGTGGATACTTTGTGGTCCCTATTGGTGTATAGGGATGGAAAAACAAGGAGTATTAGTGTAGAGGGAGAAAGGGGGTGGCCCGGTATTAAATGGGTTGCACCCCATATGGCCATCCCCTGACCTCACCAGAGAGACAAGGGGTTAACTGGACTGCGGTCCAGGGATGTGGTTTGCACCTTGTTATACCTTGAAAATGTAGGTTCCCCTGTTCCCATGTTTCACCTTTAATGTTGTTTCCCAAGGCAGGGATAAAATCCTGCAGAGATTCCTTTGCAGACGCCATCTGCTAGGCTAATAGGTCATGAAGGGCAGCCGGCGGATTAGCCTAAGCACGGTGATCAAAAAGTTAACTGCCCTGATTGTTTACTCAAAGTCTAGGAGCCAAGTATTGGTCAAACGACTCTGCCAGTCTAATTGTTACCTGAGGGCGGAGAATCATCAAACTGGAGTGGTTTGTAAGTGTTATGTCTACACCTACAAACAATGCAGATACTTCATTTAGTAAACTGATCGTTGCCCCTGATTTAATTATGGGGCTACCCATAGAGTCCCAGTACACATGAGCTAATTAGCTGGAGGACATGGGTTAGTCTGTGTCTCCACGTTAGGGATTGGATACAGAAATTGTTCACCAATTGTCTGTATTCAATGTTAAGAATAGGGTTGCACAGGTATATAAACTGTCAACCCTACAGTTTTAGTTGTGCTTCTGATTCCACCTGGAATGTCACCGGATTGATGGAGAATTGCTAGCTGATACTTCTCCATTCCCCAACCGTAAGTAAGTGTTGCCTTCTTGTCTGTTAATTGTACTATATTGCTGTATTCACCTTTTTTTTAAGGAATAAATTATATTTTATTATATCTAAGCCTCGTTCAGTTCAACCCAGATATTTGGTGTTCATTATATCTTGTCATAAGCTACCGTGACAAGCTCTATAATTAACTAGTGGCAGCGGCGGGATTGAACTGAACCTGTATTACAGTGTACTGTAATTACCCTGTAATATAGTGGGAACTCGTAGGGAATTGCGAGTTCCTGGGACTAAAGATATTGAACACACAGTAGTGCAACAGTTAACACAAGTTGTAACACCACCTCAGTGCTGCGACTGAACCATGAGCGAGGCTGAAGGCTCATCCAACATGAGGACCCGAGCTCAGCTGAAGGACAAGTGCCGTGAATATGGACTGCCCTATGAGAACCAGGAGGTCGCAGACATGGTTGATGCAATTGGTGACTATGAAGCCTGGCTTGCAGAGCCTCAGTATACAGCTCAGCTTGCCTTTATACAGCCACCCGGAGATCAGGGAAGGAACCCAGTGCTGGGCCGGCGGAATCTCGGGGAGGGAACGAGTGCACCTCCCGGGAGCAGTGCAACAGGAGGGGTACTTGTTGCTGCAGCTACCATTCTGTTCACCACTGAAATGTTGGCACTGATTACTGCATGGGGAGACAGAGGGACACCGGAGGAGCGGCTGCAGTTTATCACTATGGCAGTGAACAGACCTGCTTATTGCCCCCCTGTCCAACCCAACAACGATGAACTTAAACTGGATCAGCACAGTCTCACCAAGTTCGTGGAAGGCACTGACCAGATTGACAGTTTCTTAAAGAACTTTGAAACACAGTGTCGGTGGTACAAAGTGCTTCCCCAGCATAGGGTTGAACGTTTGGACCCCTTACTGTCTGGCTTGGCTAAGCAGCCGATGATGGCGCTTCCAGATGAGTATGCTGATGACTGTGACCACCTGAAAGAACTGTTATTGTTTCAGTACGGTTTTACCCCTGAAGCCTACCGGGGTAAATTCCGGCAGGAAGAGAGGCAGCCCTAGGAGTCCTATGTTACCTACGTGACCCGCATGGCTTTGTATGGGATACGCTTGGTGGAGGGCTATGAGGCACGGACTTACTAACGCCTGCTGGACCTCATCTTTCAGGAGCAGCTCATGCAGCAGTGCCCGCCGGCGGTGAGGGCTTGGGTATACGACAAGAAGCCCAAGACTTACCAGGAGGCGGCGAGGCTTGCAGATGACTATGTGGCCAGCCGAGCCCTGATGACCGCCAAAGCAGTAGCCAAGGCGGCGGTGGTGGCGGCACCGGTCAGAAAGTCTGCCAATACCCCCCAATGGACTCAGAGGCCGCTAGCGGGTAGCAGTCCACCGAAGGGGGGGAGCTCCGGCACGAGCGCCGGTGCTACAACTGCAACCGCCCTGGTCACATCAGACCAGATTGCCCGGAACCCCTGCTTTCCGGCGTACCCCATCAGGGGCAACGCACCCCAGCTGCGAAGCCAGTAGCCCGCGTGCGGGTGGCTTCCACCGCAGACTACGGACCGGTCAGGGAACAGACTCCCAGCGAGACGTCCCATGCCACGATGTCCCGGTTTTATCGGTGCCTACAGCCAGGAGTGGAGGACAGATCAGCGCAGCCCTGCAGCAGATGGACGGCCGGAGCAGACATCTCACCCCGGTCACAGTCGGTGACCGGCAAGCAGTCAGCTTGCTGGATTCAGGAGCTGCAGTGACCCTGGTCCGACCTGATATGGTCCGGCCAGAGGAATGACTCCCAGGCCCTTGGATACAGATCACTGTGGCCGACTGAGAGCCACGTTTCCTGCAAGTGGCCAGAATCTTTTTGGATTGGGCAGGGCCAGGGTGTGCGGGAGGTGGGGGTTTTACCCGGTTTGGATGCTGAAGTTCTTCTTGGCAACCATCTGGGACCGATGACCTGCACCTACAACCGAGTGTCCAAACCCGCTGCAGCGGCGGCGGTTACCCGGAGCCAGACAGCGGCAATGGCGGCGGTGCCAGTCCCCCAGCTTTGGGACCAACGTTAGCGGAGGGCGCAGAGGAGCCCGGGGAGGTAAGCCAGGATCAGTTGCAACCACAGACTGACTTACTGTTTCCCCTCACCCTTCCCCGTTCTCCGGACAATGACATGACTGGGGGGTGGCCAGAATTAGGAGCCCAGTTTAAGGAGGCAGTGAAGACAGACCCTACCCTGGCCGGCGTGAGACTTCGGGCGTCCGAATCTCCAGGGGAAGGCACTGAGCACTGCCTATGGCATAAGGGACTCCTGTATAGAGTAGAAGGGAACCCAGGGATAGAGGAGGGGGTGACCGGTAAGCGAGAGCTAGTAGTGCCCCAGGGGTACCGACAGCAACTGTTACGGGTAGCTCACTCTATTCCATTAGCGGGACATAAGGGGGTCAACAGAACGCGAGCCCGGTTATTACAGCGTTACTACTGGCCGGGGGCATCTCGAGATGTGGGCACTTTCTGCCGCTCTTGTGATGCCTGCCAGCGAGTGGGTAAGGCGGGCGACCTTGTGAAGGCACCCCTGAAACCCCTACCGATAATAGGGGAACCCTTCCAGAAAGTAGCGATGGATCTTATAGGACCAATTATGATTCCTAGCAGGTCAGGGAAGCGCTACATCCTCACGGTGGTGGATTTTGCCACCCGGTACCCTGAGGCGGTAGCGCTTGGCACCATAGATGCCAAGACAGTGGCAGCAGCTTTGCTGAGCATTTTTTTCTAGGGTATGTTTCCCTAGTGAGATCCTAACCGATCAGGGGTCACAGTTCATGAGTGAATTGTTGCATTGTCTCTGGGATGCATGCGGTGTAAGGCACCGACGCACTACCCCTTACCATCCCCAGACAAACGGATTATGTGAGAGGTTTAACGGTACCCTGAAGCAGATGCTTCGGATCATTTATAGAGGCGGAGGGGAAAGACTGGGAGATTCATTTACAGCACTTGCTGTTTGCCTACCGAGAGGTACCACAGGAATCTACAGGCTTCTCCCCCTTCGAGCTACTATATGGCCGCAGGGTACATGGACCTCTGGACCTATTCCGTGTGGTATGGGAAGGGGAGGCTACTGATGCTTCAGTGATCCAGTATGTAGTAGATCTCCGAGACCGGTTAGAGATGCTCATGGGGGTGGCCCAGGACCACCTCAGGGCCACTCAGACCAAGCAAAAGCAATGGTATGACCGGAATGCCCGTAGCAGGGAATTCATCCCAGGATAGCAGGTGCTTGTTCTCAAACTCACTCGGGAGAACAAGTTGATGGCTGCCTGGTCAGGACCGTACCCGGTCATCCGAAAGGTGAATGAGTACAACTACGTTGTACAGGTAGAGCCTGAGAGGCATAAGACATATCACGTCAATATGATGAAGGAATACAGAGCACCGAGTATGGGAGCAGTAATGGCCATTTGTAGCCCACTGCTGGATGATCCGGTGAGCAATGCTCTGCCTGATCTCCTAGGGGAGGCTAGGCAGGGAAACACTGTAGAGCAGGTGGAGATAGGGGCACAGTTGAGTGCTATGCAGCAGAGAGAAGCCAGGGACATGCTAGCTAAGTTTAGGGCCCTCTTCACTGACATGCCAGGGACCACACATCTCACAAAACACCCAGTGCACACAGGGGATCTGCAGCCTCTGTATAAGGACGCTTATAGAGTGTCAGCAGAGGTCAAGACCAGTATGGAGAGGGAGATGGAGATGCTGACCCTAGGGGTTATTACTCCGTCCCAGAGTCCTTGGGCAAGCCCGGTAGTCCTAGTTCCTAAGAAGGACAAGACCACCCGGTTTTGTGTGGACTACCGCTTGCTCAACGCTGGGACGGTGTCAGATGCCTATCCCATGCCCCGCATGGATGAGTTACTAGATGAACTCGCGGGGGCAAAGTATCTGACCACTATGGATTTGAGCAAAGGCTATTGGCAAATCCCCCTGACCCTGGAGGCTAGGGAGAAGTCAGCATTCATCACTCCAAGTGGCCTCTGAGTTTTTGGTGATGCCATTTGGGATGAAGAATGCCCCGGCTACCTTCCAATGCCTGGTCAATAGGTTACTGGAAGGGATGCAGAGCTATGCCAGGGCTTACTTAGATGACATCGCTGTCTTTAGTAATTCCTGGGACTCCCATTTAGGACATGTAGCTGCGGTGCTGGATAGGATCAGGGAGGCTGGGCTTACCTTGAAACCCACTAAGTGTATGGTAGGGATGGCAGAGGTCCTGTACTTGGGGCACAGGGTGGGTGGAGGGCACCTCAAACCAGAGCCAGCTAAGGTAGAAGCCATAGTTGAGTGGCCTGTTCCAAAAACCAAGAAACAGGTCATGGCATATTTGGGCACCGCAGGGTACTATAGGAAGTTTGTCCCACAGTACAGCGCCGTGGCCAAACCCCTGACTGATTTGACTAAGAAGCAACTGCCTGTACTTATCACCTGGACTCCTGCCTGTGAAACTGCTTTCCAGGCACTGAAAACTGTGCTTGCTGGATCCCCCATTCTGGCTGCCCCAGACTATACCAAACATTTCCTCATACAGACTGATGCCTCGGACTATGGCATTGGGGCTGTGTTGAGCCAAGTGGGGGACGACGGTAGAGAGCACCCTGTTGTGTACCTCAGCCGAAAACTACTCCCCAGAGAGGTGGCCTATGCCACCATTGAGACAGAGTGCTTGGCCATTGTGTGGGCACTCAAAAAACTCCAGCCCTATGTGTATGGAAGGGCCTTCACGGTCCTCACAGACCACAACCCCCTGAGTTGGCTGCAGAGGGCATCAGGGGAGAATGCCAAGTTGCTAAGGTGGAGCTTGGCCTTGCAAGAGTTTGAGTTTACAATTCAGCACAAAAAGGGTAGTGAAAACAGCAATGCTGATGGACTTTCACGTCAGCACTATCCCTCTGAGACTGAGTTCGTTATGGGTGCCAGCAGTGCCCCACTCCCCATGTGGGCCAAAGGTTACCCATTAATAAGGGGAGGTGTAAAGGGAGAAAGGGGGTGGCCCGGTATTAAAGGGGTTGCACCCCATATGGCCATCCCCCGGACTTCACCAGAGAGACAAGGGGTTAACTGGACTGCGGTCCAGGGATGTGGTTTGCACCTTGTTATACCTTGAAAATGTAGGTTCCCCTGTTCCCATGTTTCACCTTTAATGTTGTTTCCCAAGGCAGGGATAAAATCCTGCAGAGATTCCTTTGCAGACGCCATCTGCTAGGCTAATATGTCATGAAGGGCAGCCGGCGGATTAGCCTAAGCACGGTGATCAAAAAGTTAACTGCCCTGATTGTTTACTCAAAGTCTAGGAGCCAAGTATTGGTCAAACGACTCTGCCAGTCTAATTGTTACCTGAGGGCGGAGAATCATCAAACTGGAGTGGTTTGTAAGTGTTATGTCTACACCTACAAACAATGCAGATACTTCATTTAGTAAACTGGTCGTCGGCCCTGATTTAATTATGGGGCTACCCATAGAGTCCCAGTACACATGGGCTAATTAGCTGGGGGAGGGCATGGGTTAATCTGTGTCTCCACGTTAGGGACTGGATACAGATAATTGTTCACCAATGGTCTGTATTCAATGTTAAGAATAGGGTTGCACAGGTATATAAACTGTGTCAACCCTACAGTTTTTAGTTGTGCTTCTGATTCCACTTGGAATGTCACCGGATTGATGGAGAATTGCTAGCTGATACTTCTCCATTCTCCAACCCTAAGTAAGTGTTACCTTCTTGTCTGTTAATTGTACTATATTGCTGTGTTCACCTTTTTTAAGGAATACATTATATTTTATTATATCTAAGCCTCATTCAGTTCAACCCAGATATTTGGTGTTTATTATATCTTGTCTTAAGCTACCGTGACAATTAGTATGTGTGAGAGACAGCTGTGTGTGCATACATATAGCACAGTATGTACAGACATGGCCTTTAGCGCTCATGGGAAGAGAGTTCACTTGTGTCAGTAATGACTCATAAAATTTTGATCTCTGTTTAGGCCACTGCTATGTGTCCCGAACAGTTGCATAAATTTGTATTCATGCAACCGTCTCTCTTTCGTTTTTTTAAGATTACCTTTGAGTATGGCAACCCTCAGATCGTTCATCTTATGGCCAGAGTCAGAGAAATGTTCGCCAACAGGACTGTCTCTTGTTCCGTGCGATGCTGTGGCGATGCAAGTTCATTCTCTTGTTTAGCCCCTGCCCTGTCTCACCTATGTAGTAGCAGCCCCCTGGGCGCCGTATTATCTCTGGATCTGGCACACTTACCGTGAATATTTCTGGCTGGATGGAGGGCATTCTAAAACCACTTGTCAGGAACACACTCCGCTATATCCAGGATACCACCGACCTGCTAAACAAACTGAATGCCATTGGCCCCCTCCCAACAGGAACACTACTTGCAACTATGGATGTAGAGTCACTCTATACAAACATCCCCCACGAGGATAGGATTTCAGCCTGCAGATACTTTCTGGGACCGCAGGAGCCAGTCACAGAGACAGTGACTAAATGCATCGAATTTATTCTGACCCATAACTACTTCACATTTGGAAATGACACATACCTCCAGACAACCGGGTCCGCTATGGGTACTCGGATGGCGCCACAGTATGCCAATCTATTCTGCGCAAAACTGGAAAGTGACTTTCTTTCCACCTGTCACTTGAAACCCCTTACATACCTTCGCTACATCGATGACATCCTCCTGATTTGGACCTCTAGCGAACAGGACCTCCTACAGTTCTATGACGACTTTAATACTTTCCACCCGACCATCAACTTCAAACTCACCCATTCCCCGGATGAAGTACATTTCCTAGACACCACCATTACTATAAAGAACAACCAACTTTAGACTTCTGTATACCCCAAACCTACAGACAGAGCCAGCTATTTGAGGGACAACAGCTTCCACCCGACACACACAACATGCAACCATCTACAGTCAAGCCATACGATACAACCGGATATGCTCCGACACAGCAGACAGAGACCAGCGGATTAAAGCCTTGAGATCCGACTTTATAAACCGTGGCTATATCCACAGAATTGTAGACCAGCAAATTCACAAAGCCACAAGAATACCAAGAAGTGATCTCCTTGAATACAAACAGGAGGAGACAAGCGACAGGGTACCTTTGGTGGTCACATATAACCCACACCTAGGAGCCCAACGCAAGATCGCCAGGAAACTACAACGCATCCTCCAGGAAGATACAAGACTGCAACAGGTCTTCCCTGAAGCACCCTTATTATCATACAGACAACCCCATAATCTCAAGAATATTATGGTGAGGAGTAAAGTATTCAGCAGTACAACTGAATGTGGGACAAAACCATGCCAGGACCCAAGATGCAAAACCTGCGCAATGCTCTACACAGTGGACACAATACAAATACCACACAGGAATCGGGAATACAAAATCAGAGGAAGGTTCACCTGTTCCTCCAGCAATGTCGTGTACCTCATCATGTGCATGAAATGCCCAGGGGGCTGCTACTACATAGGTGAGACAGGGCAGGGGCTAAACAAGAGAATGAACCTGCATCGCCACCGCATCACACGCAGAACAAGAGACAGTCCTGTTGGCGAACATTTCTCTGACTCTGGCCATAAGATGAACGATCTGAGGGTTGCCATACTCAAAGGTAATCTTAAAACACCGAAAGAGAGACGGTTGCATGAATACAAATTTATGCAACTGTTCGGGACACTTAGCAGTGGCCTAAACAGAGATCGAAATTTTATGAGTCATTACTGACACAAGTGAACTCTCTTCCCATGAGCGCTAAAGGCCATGTCTGTACATACTGTGCTATATGTATGCACACATAGCTGTCTCTCACAGATACTAATACTCCTTGTTTTTCCATCCCTATACACCAATAGGGACCACAAAGTATCCACACACACTTTTAGTTGTGCTACAAACTCTCACATTTCCACACCCACCCACACCATTTATATCCACTCCCACTCCACACACACCTTTTGTAAAGCACTGTATATACTGTGGGCTCTCCATTCATTTTTATTCACACTGATACACATACACACACTTTCTTCACTTGCTTTCAGGAACCTTTTGACACCTCTAGCCATAAAACACATCCACACCGGGGGAAGGACCAGCACAGATAACATTCCAAGAGACACTGTTTTTAAGTATACCCTTGCTTCATTCATTGTAACATCGCCGGAAGAAGAGATCAGTGTATCTCGAAAGCTCGCACAAATAAAAGCATTTCGTTAGCCACAGAACGGTATCTATTCATTTTTTGATTTTATATATATATATAGCTCATTTGCATGTAATTTCCCAGAATCCCTTGCTGCAGTGGAAGTGCTGTATGCTGGGTGATAATGGGGAAAGGCGGGGTTGCAGACCTGCCTAAGACATGCAGATGAGCATACAGTTGTATTTGCATATATATATATATATATATATATATATATATATATATATCTATCTATCTCTATATCTATATCTCTATCTATCTATCTATCTATCTATCTATCTATCAACCATAATACTGAGTTAAGTTATGGTGAGTAAAAAAAGTGACAAACGCTCCACAGGAAAGCAAATATAACTGTATGCTCATCTGCATGTCTTAGGCAGGTCTGCAACCCCGCCTTTCCCCATTATCACCCAGCATACAGCACTTCCACTGCAGCAAGGGATTCTGGGAAATGACATGCAAATGAGCACACAGTGTCACTTTTTGCCTCAATAACCATTTTTAACATGGTTCCCTATAGGCTTAAGCTTGCTGCATGGTCACAGCTTTGAGCACAGCCAGGGTTAAGGTGCATACCCAGAAAACCACCCACAGACAGCTGTTTCGACCTTGATGGGTCTCATCAGTGTGGGGTTGATTTTACTGGGAATGCAGGAGAGGCTATGGGATAGGCTAAACCATAATACTGAGTTAAGTTATGGTGAGTAATATTATATATATCTATATATATCTATATATCTATATATATTTATCTATATATATATATATTTATATATATATATATATTATATATAGATAGATTATATATATAGATATATAGATTATATATATATATATAGATATATAGATTATATATCTATATATAGATTATATATCTATATATAGATTATATATCTATATAATCTATAGATAGATGTGTATATATGTAAATACAACTGTATGCTCATCTGCATGTCTTAGGCAGGTCTGCAACCCCGCCTTTCACTTTTTGCTTCAAAAACCATTTTAACATGGTTCCCTATAGGCTTAAGCTTGCTGCATGGTCACAGCTTTGAGCACAGCCAGGGTTAAGGTGCATACCCAGAAAACCCACCCACAGACAGCTGTTTCGACCTTTATGGGTCTCATCAGTGTGGGGTTGGTAAACTGGGTATGCAGAGAAGCAATAGATATAGATATAAATAGAGATATATATATATATATATATATATATATATATATATATATATATATTGACAAATCACCAAAAAATCTACTCGCCACCTAGTACCAAACGTGTGCTGCTTGGGCCAATATTTACTCGCCCGGGGGTTAAATCCACTCGCCCGGGGCGAGCAAATGTATAGGTTTGTCGAACACTGTATATATATATATCTCGAATGCTCGCACAAATAAAAGCATTTCGTTAGCCACAGAAAGGTATCATCTATTTATTTTTTGATTATTGAAGCTCGGCTAACACGGTACTGATACCTCTACATATCTCTCTCTCTCTCTATATATATACAGTGCTTGACAAATCACCCAAAAATCTACTCGCCGAACCAAAAAAATCTACTCGCCACCTAGTCCCGCCCCCAACCACGCCTCTAGTCCCGCCCCCAGCCACGCATTTTTAAAAAAGCCATAAATTAAATAAATTGAATAAATTCCTAGTAAGAACATTCGTTTTTGATATTAGTTTATTTATTGTATTACATTATACTACAATTAGTCCTTGGTGTGTGTGTATAAATGTCGAATCTACAAAAAAAAAGCCAGATGTGAATGACTAGTTTCCTGCACCCCTTAACTAGTGTCTGGATGCCCCCGCTTCACAATATTTAAAGCAGCAATCCCGTCTGGGATCTTATCTGATCCGCAGACCCTCAAAGTCCAGGTACCCTCATTCCCGCAATGTTATACATTGGAGGGGAGGTGTTCGTTACCTGTCTTCTGGGTTAGGGGAGGTTCGATGTCTTCCGTGTGAAGCTTGAGTCAGATCTGGAAGTAAGCAGTATAGGTTATTTCAGTGTAGTATAGGGCAGTTAAGATATCCAGATCGAGAGTGTGAGAGTGTGTGGGGGAGAGAGCGAGAGTGAGTGGGAGAGAGAGTGAGTGGGAGAGAGAGTGAGTGGGAGAGAGAGTGAGTGGGAGAGAGAGTGAGTGAGTGGGAGAGAGAGTGAGTGAGTGGGAGAGAGAGAGAGTGAGTGGGAGAGAGAGAGTGAGTGGGAGAGAGAGAGAGTGAGTGGGAGAGAGAGAGAGTGGGAGAGAGAGAGTGAGTGGGAGAGAGAGAGTGAGTGGGAGAGAGAGAGAGTGAGTGGGAGAGAGAGAGAGTGAGTGGGAGAGAGGGAGAGAGGGAGAGAGAGACGTCAAGGCGCCGTGACGTTGACGCTGCTCCGCGCTGATTGGATGTTTTCAGCCGACAGTGCTCTGAAAAACAGCTTGGCTGTCGGCTGAAAACTCCAGCGCCTCAGCACGCCTGCGGACGCTCGCGTGAGCCCCCTCTCAAGGCATCCTCATTGAGTATGCAGGTGCTCAGCGCAGAGCGTCCGCACGGCTCAGCGCGGCCTGTCCTTCTATGGACTCGGCCAGAGAGACAGTTAGAGAAAGACAGATAGAGAGAGACAGATAGAGAGAGAGACAGAGAGAGAGAGACAGAGAGAGAGAGACAGAGAGAGAGAGAGACAGAGAGAGAGAGACAGAGAGAGAGAGAGAGACAGAGAGAGAGAGACAGAGAGAGACACACACAGAAAAAGAGAGACACACACAGAAAAAGAGAGACACACACAGAAAAAGAGAGACACACACAGAAAAAGAGAGACACACACAGAAAAAGAGAGACACACACAGAAAAAGAGAGACACACACAGAAAAAGAGAGACACACACAGAAAAAGAGACACACACAGAAAAAGAGACACACACAGAAAAAGAGACACACACAGAAAAAGAAACACACAGAAAAAGAGACACACACAGAAAAAGAGAGACACACACAGAAAAAGAGAGACACACACAGAAAAAGAGAGACACACACAGAAAAAGAGAGACACACACAGAAAAAGAGAGACACACACAGAAAAAGAGAGACACACACAGAAAAAGAGACACACACAGAAAAAGACACACACAGAAAAAGAGAGACACACACAGAAAAAAGAGAGACACACACAGAAAAATGACACACACACAAAAATGAGAGACACACAAAAATGAGAGACACACAAAAATGAGAGACACACAAAAATGAGAGACACAGAACACACACAGAGAGAATGAGAGACAAAGACAGAGAGAGGGCGAGGGCGACACAGGGAGAGGGCGACAGGGAGAAGGCGAGGGCGACACAGGGAGAGGGTGACACTCACAGACACACACTCACGCTCACTCACTCAGACACTCACAGACACACTCACGCAGACACTCACGCAGAAGACTCACAGACACACACTCAGAGACACTCACACACACTCGAGACACTCACACACAGACACACACACACAGACACACACAGGCACACACACAGGCACACACACACAGGCACACAGACAGGCACACTGACAGACACACAGGCACACTCACAGGCACACAGGCACACTCACAGGCACACAGGCACACTCACAGGCACACAGGCACACTCACAGACACACAGGCACACTCACAGACACACAGGCACACTGACAGACACACAGGCACACTGACAGACACACAGGCACACAGGCACACTGACAGGCACACTGACAGGCACACAGGCACACTGACAGGCACACAGGCACACTGACAGGCACACAGGCACACTGACAGGCACACAGGCACACTGACAGGCACACAGGCACACTGACAGGCACACAGGCACACTGACAGGCACACAGGCACACTGACAGGCACACAGGCACACTGACAGGCACACAGGCACACTGACAGGCACACAGGCACACTGACAGGCACACAGGCACACTGACAGGCACACAGGCACACTGACAGGCACACAGGCACACTGACAGGCACACAGGCACACTGACAGGCACACTGACAGGCACACTGACAGGCACACTGACAGGCACACTGACAGGCACACTGACAGGCACACAGGCACACTGACAGGCACACAGGCACACAGGCACACTGACAGGCACACAGGCACACAGGCACACTGACAGACACACAGGCACACTGACAGACACACAGGCACACTGACAGACACACAGGCACACTGACAGACACACAGGCACACTGACAGACACACAGGCACACTGACAGACACACAGGCACACTGACAGACACACAGGCACACTGACAGACACACAGGCACACTGACAGACACACAGGCACACTGACAGGCACACAGGCACACTGACAGGCACACTGACAGACACACAGGCACACTGACAGACACACAGGCACACTGACAGACACACAGGCACACTGACAGACACACAGGCACACTGACAGACACACAGGCACACTGACAGACACACAGGCACACTGACAGACACACAGGCACACTGACAGACACACAGGCACACTGACAGACACACAGGCACACTGACAGACACACAGGCACACTGACAGACACACAGGCACACTCAGACACACAGGCACACTCACAGACACACAGGCACACTCACAGACACACTCACACACTCACAGACACACTCACACACTCACACACTCACAGACACACTCACACACTCACACAGTCACAGACACACTCACACACACACTCACACACTCACAGACACACTCACACACTCACACACTCACAGACACACTCACACACTCACACACTCACAGACACACTCACACACTCACAGACACACAGACACTCACAGACACACAGACACACTCACAGACACACAGACACACTCAGACACACACACAGACACACTCACAGACACACAGACACACTCACACACTCACACACTCACAGACACACTCACACACTCACAGACACACTCACACACTCACAGACACACAGGCACACTCACAGACACACTCACACACTCACAGACACACTCACACACTCACAGACACACAGACACACTCACAGACACACAGGCACACTCACAGACACACTCACACACTCAGACACACTCACACACTCACAGACACACTCACACACTCACACACTCACAGACACACTCACACACTCACAGACACACTCACACACTCACAGACACACTCACACACTCACAGACACACTCACACACTCACAGACACACTCACACACTCACAGACACACAGACACACTCACAGACACACAGACACACTCACAGACACACTCACACACTCACAGACACACAGACACACTCACAGACACACAGACACACTCACAGACACACAGACACAC
>NW_027457180.1:77500-85000 GCF_040206685.1 Ascaphus truei | reverse complement strand
TTACAGTAAGGGAATTCAAAATTGTCGAGTAACAAATAAGATCTGATGTTTTGCAACAGATTGGAAATTGGGTGTATTGAGTGGGCCCCTTTTTTTATCTCCTGTCAAACTCTGTCTCTGTCGTAGTGCTCGGTCCTTTTGAAATCTGTTCCTCTCACCATAGGGTGACTCAGTGATGCAATAACATCCGTTAAGGTATACACCCGCATCTAATAGACTGAGGAGCTCTGTAGTACTAGGGTTCACCAGCAGATAAATTTACCCTACCTTGTTTTTTTTAATAAGGGTTTAGTGAACTTAAATGTAAAGGTGTGTGTGTGTCTATACTGTACAATAGGATATACATGTTTTGACCTCACTACTTTTTTTTCCCCCTTGCTCATTGATCTTTAAACTGTGTTTTACTCCAGAAAAAAAGAGCCTAGGACCGAAGTTAGCTTGGCTGCAAAGCCTTCCCCCCTTTGTAATATAACGTTTTTTCGAAGACCCTTATCTGAGAGGCTCAGGATAATCATTTTGTTGAGAAGCCTCAGACATTGGCATTTAAAACAGGTCTGTGCTTTATGGCGGGATGGAGCAAGTTAGGCCGCGTCCATAGTGGATCCGATGGCGCGAGCGCCAAATACAAACAACTGGAGGCCAATGCGCGTGTCCATAGATCGTGAGCGCCGAGGCGGCCAATGCATGGCGAGACAAACTTGTTTGAATTTGCAGCGCGACGGCCAGGTTATGTGTGCGGTTCAGCCAATGAGGGCGAACTGCTCACGTGACATCACGGGCACGCCAACCATAGCGCAACATTGCAGGCCACGGATCTCTTAAAGTACAGACAATGCGCTCGGTCGCGAGCGCGCACCTACTATTGAGGCGGCCTTAGAATAAATGGCAGAGGTTGCTGCGTGTACACTACTGTAGGCTTTGGGCCTATTAAAAATCAAATCAAAAACAGTTGTGAAAAATTAAGAAATAAGGTTTGTCATCTTTTATAAGCATCACAATGAGATTCATTTCGTGATGGTTACCTTTTTGATTGGGGCTGGGGGGAGGGGGAATTGTACCTTTAAATTGTCCACTTGTGAGAGATGCTTTGAAAAACTCAACTTGCCAGCTGTGTGTGACATATTTACAAGGCAACACACAGAGTAAACCAGGACAATCAGCGCATCACCAGTGTGAAAGGCAAAAGGCTTGGGGAGAGGGGATGCCGGATACCGTAACACTGTGGGGGAGGTGACTGAGCCTTGGACAAGGTGAGGGTCAGGGTGGCTGGCGTTCTGCCTGGATGAGTGTGACTGGAATAGAACATAATGAGGGTGTGTCCAAAGAGTAGGTCAGGTGGAGTGGGTGCTCGGGGTGGCACATGCCTAGATGCAGGCATAAGCTCAAGGGTAGAGATTCCCAGGGTGGGGATGCCCAGGATGCAGGTGGTGGTCCTGCCTGTGTCATTGACCCTCCTTTTTTTTTTTCACTTCAGATATGATGCCTCTTCTTCACAATTACATCACAGTAGATACAGAGACTCTGCTGTCAAGCCCCAAACACCTGGAGATTATTTACACCATGTGTAAGAAGGTGAGCAGCTGTGTGTCAGTTGGACAAATGGAAAGGAGAACACACTGGGTGGGAGCACGGTGGGAATTAGGAGCCTGTGATTGCATGTGGGGGCTGAGCAACAGAGAATTTTACAAGTAATGTTTTCCACCATTCAGTTAAGCTTTGCAAGCAGTCTGCTTAGACATTGTTTTTGGAGGGCTCAATACTTGGATCCTAAAGGGTCCTGCAATTGCGGTGTAAGGGCAGAGACTGTGTGTGTTTGTGAGGGGGTGGGGCTCTGGTGAACTGTCATTTTGGTTGTGAGGCAAGAAGGGGCTTAGGGCAGCAGTGGGAGGTTGAAGGGGGTGAGGAAGAGGTGTAGCCTAGTGGTGCTTCATTTCCACCCCTTTTGTGTCAGGTACTGACAGGGGAAGCCGGGGAAGATGCCGAGTGCCACGCAGCAAAGCTCCTGGAGGTCATTGTCTTGCACTGCAAAGGCCGAGGAATTGATCAGGTAATTTGGAACTGGGTGCTGCTAAGGCTCATTGCCCACCCCACTCTGAGACATGCTGTCCATACTTCATTTTTTCGGATAAAGTTTTCACACTATGAGCTCTATGCACAAAGCGCCGAAAAGTTTTTTATCGCCACAAAATGCTTTTGGTATTCAGTAAGCGCCGAGAATTTGCCAAAATCGGCATTTTTTTGACCCGATAAAAAATTATCGGCAGGCGGCTGGCGATAAGCCACTTTTCAGCACCTTTCGCCACTTTTTAAATCGGCTGTATTCTAGTAGCCCCGATCCTGTTTTCGGTGCTTATCAGAGCTGATCGGCAGTCTCGAAAAGCTATTTTTTCGGCAAATCGTCCCGCCAACTACAATTAGTCCTTGTTACGTGTGTGTGTATATGTCGGATCTAGAAATAAAAGCCAGGTGTGAATCACTAGTTTCCTGAACCCCATAACCAGTGTCTGGACGTCCCCACTTCACAATATCTGAAGCAGCAATCCCGCCTGTGATCTTGCCTGATCCGCAGTCCCTCAATGTCCAGGTACCCTCATTCCCGCAATGTTATACATTGGAGGGATGTGTTCCCTACCTGTCTTCCGATGTCTTCCGTGTGAAGCTTGAGTCATATTTGGAAGAAAGCATTATAGGTTATTTCGGTGTAGTATAGGGCAGTTAAGATATATAGGGTAAATAAGATATCCAGATCCAGAGTGTGGGGGCGAGTGAGAGAGAGTGGGGGGGAGAGAGAGAGTGTGGGGGAGAGGGAGAGAGAGGGGGAGAGGGAGAGAGAGGGGGGGAGAGGGAGAGTGTGGGGGAGAGAGGGAGAGTGTGGGGGGAGAGGGAGAGAGTGGGGGGGAGAGGGAGAGAGTGGGGGGGAGAGGGAGAGAGTGGGGGGAGAGGGAGAGAGTGGGGGGGGGAGAGAGTGGGGGGGAGAGGGAGAGAGTGGGGGGGAGAGGGAGAGAGTGGGGGAGAGGGAGAGAGTGGGGGAGAGGGAGAGAGAGTGGGGGAGAGGGAGAGAGAGTGGGGGAGAGGGAGAGAGCGTGGGGGAGAGGGAGAGAGAGTGGGGGAGAGAGAGTGGGGAGAGGGAGAGAGAGTGGGGGAGAGGGAGAGAGTGGGGGAGAGGGAGAGAGTGGGGGAGAGAGGGAGACTGACTGACTGGGTAGGTGACTGACTGACTGACTGGGTAGGTGACTGACTGACTGGGTAGGTGACTGACTGACTGACTGGGTAGGTGACTGACTGACTGACTGGGTAGGTGTCTGACTGACTGGGTAGGTGACTGACTGACTGACTGGGTAGGTGACTGACTGACTGACTGACTAACTGGGTAGGTAACTGACTGAT
The DNA here is from genome assembly GCF_040206685.1 of Ascaphus truei. Lineage (NCBI taxonomy): Eukaryota > Metazoa > Chordata > Amphibia > Anura > Ascaphidae > Ascaphus > Ascaphus truei. The sequence continues at coordinate 81,613 of NW_027457180.1, read as the reverse complement.
TGACTGACTGGGTAGGTGACTGACTGACTGAATAACTGGGCAGGTGACTGACTGACTGACTGACTGGGTAGGTGACTGACTGACTGACTGGGTAGGTGACTGACTGACTGACTGACTGGGTAGGTGACTGACTGACTGACTGGGTAGGTGACTGACTGACTGGGTAGGTGACTGACTGACTGACTAACTGGGTAGGTAACTGACTGATTGACTGACTGGGTAGGTGACTGACTGACTGACTGACTAACTGGGTAGGTGACTGACTGACTGACTGACTGGGTAGGTGACTGACTGACTGGGTAGGTGACTGACTGACTGGGTAGGTGACTGACTGACTGGGTAGGTGACTGACTGGGTAGGTGACTGACTGACTGGGTAGGTGACTGACTGGGTAGGTGACTGACTGACTGACTGACAGACTGGGTAGGTGACTGACTGACTGACTGACTGACAGACTGGGTAGGTGACTGACTGACTGACTGACAGACTGGGTAGGTGACTGACTGACTGACTGGGTAGGTGACTGACTGACTGGGTAGGTTACTGACTGACTGACTGGGTAGGTGACTGACTGACTGGGTAGGTGACTGACTGGGTAGGTGACTGACTGACAGACTGGGTAGGTGACTGACTGACTGACTGACTGACAGACTGGGTAGGTGACTGACTGACTGACTGACTGACTGACTGACTGGGTAGGTGACTGACTGACTGACAGACTGGGTAGGTGACTGACTGACTGACTGGGTAGGTGACTGACTGACTGGGTAGGTTAGTGACTGACTGACTGGGTAGGTGACTGACTGACTGACAGACTGGGTAGGTGACTGACTGACTGACAGACTGGGTAGGTGACTGACTGACTGACTGGGCAGGTGACTGACTGACTGACTGACTGGGTAGGTGACTGACTGACTGACTGACTGGGTAGGTGACTGACTGACTGGGCAGGTGACTGACTGACTGACTGACTGGGTAGGTGACTGACTGACTGACTGACTGACTGGGTAGGTGACTGACTGACTGACTTGGTAGGTGACTGACTGACTGACTGACTGGGCAGGTGAGTGACTGACTGACTGGGCAGGTGAGTGACTGACTGACTGGGTAGGTGACTGACTGACTGGGTAGGTGACTGACTGACTGGGTAGGTGACTGACTGGGTAGGTGACTGACTGGGTAGGTGACTGACTGACTGGGTAGGTGACTGACTGACTAACTGGGTAGGTGACTGACTTGTTGGGTGGGTGGGTAGGTGACTGACTTGGGTGGGTGGGTAGGTAGGTAGGTGACTGACTTGTTGGGTGGGTGACTGACTTGGTGGGTGACTGACTTGGGTGGTTGGGTTGGGTGGGTGGGTGACTGACTTGTTGGGTGGGTGGGTGACTGACTTGTATTGTGTGACTGACTTGTTGGGTGGGTAGGTGTCTGACTGACTGGGTGTTGGGTAGGTAGGTGACTGACTGGTTGGGTAGGTAGGTGACTGACTGGGTGGGTAGGTAGGTGACTGACTGGGTGGGTGGGTAGGTGACTGGGTGGGTGGGTGACTGACTACTTGTGGTCTCTCTCTCCCCCCTCCCCCCCTACACACACACACACACACACACACACACACACACACACACACACACACACACACTCTCTCACCCCTACACACACACACACACACACACACACACACACACACACACACACTCTCTCACCCCTACACACACACACACACACACACACACACTCTCTCTCCCCCCCTACACACACACACACTCTCTCTCTCTCCCCCCCCTACACACACACGCACACTCCTCCCCCCCCCCCTACTCACCGTGGATCGTCTGTGGTCTCCGGTCTCTGTGACAGCCGAGGAAGCGGCAGGCCGGATGTCGCCCTCGGCCTCGGCGGCTGTCACTGCGGGTCACCGGGTGGGAGTGAGGGATCCGGACACAGGGGAGAGAGGAGTGGGGGGGCTAGTGATGCGGCTGGTCACCGGGTGTCAGACACGCCGCAACATGAGGGCAGCGGCAGCCTCAGCTCAGTGGCTGAAGATGGTGAAGGAGGAGACCATCTTCTCACAACAAGCTGATCCGAGCTGCCACGCGGGGTCACGGAGGCCGGGGACACGGAATTGGAGGTGAGATCGGGAGTGAGTGGGGAGATTGGGGTGTCAGGGGGGGTCACGGAGGCCGGGAGAGATTGGGGTGTCGGGGGGGGGGTCACGGAGGCCAGGAGAGATTGGGGTGAGGGGGGGTCACGGAGGCCGGGAGATATTGGTGCGAGGGGGGTCACTGAGGCCAGGAGAGATTGGGGTGAAGGGGGGTCACGGAGGCCGGGAGAGATTGGGGTGGGGGGGGGGGGGGAGCAGATGGCCCGATGGGAGGGGGGAGGGGCGACAGATGGCCCTGCAGGGGCCTGAGGCAGACAGGCGTGGAAGGGGCTGGCTGCCGGAAGGGGGAGGAGTGGAAGCGCTGAGGAGGGAAAGTTGCTGAGAGGCGGGGGAGGAGCGAAGGCACTGTTCAGAGAGCCGGAGGTTAAATCCACATGCCCCGGGCGTGTAAATGTATATAATTGTCGAACACTGTGTATATATATATATATATATATATATATATATATATATATATATATATTACCCCAACAACCCCTATAACCCCTAACATACACATATATGCACATCAATGATACTATAGGCCGGCGGGGGCCCTCGGGTGTTACCCGCAGGCCTGCAGTACCAATTATGTGCCCCCCCAAAATTAATGTCAAAACACATACATACTTATAAATAAATAACCCCCCCCTTAACACATACAGTATAGTAATGGGCACAATTACTATTACCCACAAATGGATAATAGTGAATGTGCCCATTTTAAATACATAAACACCAATCAATACATTAAATACAGTACGTATAGCACTCACCCATGTCCGCCTGCCACGATGAAGGCCATCCTCATCTTCATCCTGTTCATGCCCCCTCCGCTGCTGCAAAACAGACACAAGAATGAAAACATCCAATGTAATGTCCCCGAACCCCTTAATCACCATAGCGGTTATTAACCGCTACAGTCATTAAGGGGTTAACCCACCCTCAACCACCACTCGGGAGGCCTACATACCCTCCCACACTAACCCCCCACCCTTTGAGGCCTAACCACCCTCACCCACTACCCACAAGGGAGGCCTACCCACATACCCTTGGGGCCAATAACCCCTCCCCCCACCCCCAGTACCCACAATAAAAACAATACACAGCCCCACATTAAACATCATTATATTTATTCAATACATTACCCACCCCCTGTGCCCCCCCATAAATACACGATTTATTCTTTTACATACAGGGTTCATACCCCAGCCCCACGCGAGTCCCCGGCGGGCTGGCGGGTCACCTGACAGACCTACAGGGTACCAGCAACTTGTTTCACACAGGTTCTGGAGGCCTGTTGGTGGGTCCGCCAAGTGCCATGGCCCCTAGGTGGTCTCATTGGGTCACCGTGGGCCACAATTGGGTCCCCACGGTAGGCCCGCGGATGTCTGGGATCCCCGGGTCAGACCCACAGGTGTCTGCGGGGCCTCGGGTGGTTCACACGTGGATCTGGGGAACTCACTATGTGTCCGCGGTGCCCCCACGGATGTGGGACCACCGGTTCTTCCCCGCACACTACGGGTCCGCGGTGCCCCCACGGATATGGGACCACTGGTTCTTCCCCGCAGACTACGGGTCCGCGGTGCCCCCACAGATGTGGGACCACCGGTTCATCCCCGCAGGTGTCACCCGTGGAACCACCAGCCTGATACCCGTGAGATACCCGAGGATACCGCAGGTGGTCTCCAGAGGTCTCACGCAGAACCAAGGAACCAACCCTGAATGTAAAAAAAAATAAACCTGGCCTATACATTCAATACATACATCCCCCCCCCCCAACACCTACAGTACAATAATGTGCAAAATAACTATTATCCAGATAGGGATAATAGATTATTTGCCCATTATTAAACACATTAACTAGCATATTAAAATAAATAAAGTACTACTGACCTCATCAATAAGAAGCCCCCGTCGCCAGCAACATCCTTGTCTTTCGTTGCCCACAAAATACATAGCCAATACATAGC
>NW_027457180.1:67500-75000 GCF_040206685.1 Ascaphus truei | reverse complement strand
TCCCTAAACAATTTACATTCCATCCCTAACAATTAAACAATTAACTAATTCAATCGTTGAACAGAACAAGTTATCCTCTGATAAAATATAAGTACCAAAAAGAATACAATATACAAAAGCAAGCCTCGCCCTGACCTAAAGTACACCATACAATAGCAAAAATTACATCTATCTAATTTTAAAATACATGATACACAGATTTATGCATAGCAGCATAGCCAAAATAATTTAAAACACAGCAAATCAAGCTTTTAAAACAACATCATTTCTTACCCTGTTTGCATATATCGATCTAGACATACATACATACAGTGGCAAGAAATGATATACCAAAAATAAATAAATACACATGTAAAAAAGCTTCAAAAAAAAGAACAAGTTAAATAAAATACATTTCTTTAGTTTACTTACCATTACTTGACTCACTCACCGACTCCCGTTGAACAGCTTACTCTTGAACCAATCCACCACGCACAGGAACCCATAAAATAAAAAAACATAAAATAATAAACATTGTGTGACAGGGTAAATAAAAGCCACCAGCTATATGCCTGGCAGACCTATGTTTAGTCTGCAGTGCAGCAGTGATTAGGTTAACTTCAGCTGGGAACCTCAGAACAATTAGTTGGATCCCAGCTGCCTAATCAAGGTGTGTTAAAAACCCCAGGCTGTAGACACATGTGGCCTAGCTGTTCAGGAGAGAGGAGATTACTGATAGAAGGTCTGTCTGTTGTATGCTATCTGAAACAGGAAAATCCCCTAAAACTCTGGAGAGAGAACAGCTTGATACAAGGTCTGTTAGCAAAGTACATGGTTTATGAACTGTCTGTCTCCTGCATAGAAAAGAGTAGTTGCCTTATTTTTACTCTGTCTGATAAAGAGAAACTGTTTTGTCTGCTGAAGAAAAATAATTTTTTCTTTTATTTGCTGATGAAAAGCTATTTTTGTTTTGTGTGCTGTATAAATTAAGGCTAAATAAATAAGCCTTATCCAAAGAACCTGCGTGTGTAGTTGCATTTACCCTGCAACACATTGAAATAAAAATCCAAAACAATCCACGGGTCTTCTATTTGTAATCCATCTTCATCTGTATTCTTCTTTCTTTTATCTGCGGCTCTCTTCCGGGGTCTTCTTGTCTTCTTCGGCCACGTCCTTCCTCCTCGGCGTCTGCCTTCAAAATGAGATGACATAGGCTTTTAAAGGCCTATGACGTCACATTTTCGTCATGGTTCCCACGGCCCTGATTGGGCTGTGAAAACCATGTGTTTTGGCCGAGAAAAAAAAAATGACGTCACTTAAAGGCAATGAAAGCACAGCCAATCAGAATGGCTTTGCTCCAATTGCCTTTCAGATGACGTCATGAAAAGAAACATGGCCGGCCTCACATGGTACGGTAGCCAATCAGAGCGTGGGAACTCCATACCAACTCTGATTGGCTCTAGTATACCATGTGACAGAGGCTTGGGGGAGAACGGATGTGACGTCATTGAAAGCCTGTCACATGGTACTAGACCCAATCAGAGTAGGGATAGACTTCCCCTATCTGGATAATAGTTATTTTGCACATTATTGTACTGTAGGTGTTGGGGGGGGGGGATGTATGTATTGAATGTTTGTGGGGGCACCGCGGACCCGTAGTCTGCGGGGAAGAACCGGTGGTCCCACATCCGTGGGGGCACCGCGGACCCGTAGTGAGCACTCGTGAGTTCCCCAGACCCCCGTGAGAACTGCCCGAGGCCCTGCAGACACCTGTGGGTCTGACCCGGGGCTCCCAGACATCCGCTGGCCTACCGTGGGGTCCCAATTGTGGCCCACGGTGACCCAAGGAGACCACCTGGGGGCTATGGTGCTTGGCGGGACCCACCAACAGGCCTCCAGAACCTGTGTGAAACAAGTTGCTGGTACCCTGTAGGTCTGTCAGGTGACCCGCCAGCCCGCCGGGGTCTAGCGTGGGGCTGGGGTATGAACCCTGTATGTAAAAGAATATATCATGTATTTATGAGGGGGGCACAAGGGGTGGATAATGTATTTAATAAATAGAATGATGCTTATTGTGGGGCAGTGTATTGTTTTTATTGTGGGTACCGGGGGTGGGGGGAGGGGTTATTGGCCCCAAGGGTATGTGGGTAGGCCTCCCTTGTGGGTGAGGGTGGTTAGGCCTCACGGGTGGGGGGTTAGTGTGGGAGGGTATTTAGGCCTCCCGAGTGGTGGGTGAGGGTGGGTTAACCCCTTAATGACTGTAGCGGTTAATAACCGCTATGATGATTAAGGGGTTAGGGGATATTACATTGGATGTTTTTATTCTTGTGTATGTTTTGCAGCAGCGGAGGCGGCATGGCTAGGATGAAGATGAGGATGGCCTTCGTCGTGGCAGCCGGAAATGGGTGAGTGCTATATGTATTTAATGTATTGATTGCTGTTTATGTATTTTAAATACACAGGGTGTGTATGTTGTTTATTGCAATGTTTATTGGGGGCAAATGTCCCCAATAAACATGCTACTCTGTCTTAACCCCTTCATTGCCTTAGCGGATATCCGCTATGGTAATGAAGCAGCATTTATGTATTTTAATAATATTGTGCGGAAGCAGGGGGGCTCCTGAGATGAACCGCATTGCTTTGTGGCTCAGAGACCCCCTGCTACCCGAGTTACAAGCCCCGGTTTGGGGCATCGGTTACAGTGTCGCAGCCATATTTATAGCGGGCACGCCGCGAATGGGATGCTATAAAGATGGCGGCGACACTGCCACCCGATGACACGTACCGGGGCCTGTAACTCGGGAAGCAGGGGGTCCCTGGTCCACAAAGCAATGCGGTTCAGCTCAGGGGACCCCCTGCTCACAGTACACTATTATTAAAAATACATTCATGCTGCTTCGTTACCATAGCACATAGCCGCAAAGGTAAGGAATGATTGTTTATTTATATATGGGTTTTACTCATAGTGTAGATGTGCAGAGGGTCTCCGGAGCTGAACCGCTTTGGTTTCAGGTCCGGGGACCCCCTGCTTCCCGAGATACAGGCCCCTTTATGGGGTGCCGGTATCCCTCTGCTTTGTTTACATTCCATGGTCACGTGATCGGGACATTTAAATGCAGAGGGAAACCGGCACCTCATAAAGGGGCCTGCATCTCGGGAAGCAGGGGTTCCCCGGACCTGAAACCAATGCAGTTCAGCTCCGGAGACCCCCTGCACATGTACACCATGAGTCAAAGTTATTTTGATATGTTTTTATTTTGCCGATGTTTGCTCAGAGAGCGCGGCGGGTCTCTCTCTGCTGCAAACACATATCCGCAGAAACGGCCTATCGGAAGGATATCGGGAGTCAGGATTTTTTGTCACCGGCTCATCGGCGTTTTGCTTTTGCGGAGATTCGGCAGGGATCGGCATGGATTCGGCCCTTACGGAATACTGCGAGGGCAAATCGCCAAAATCATGCCTATCGGCAACACTTGCTGAAGAGATTTTTTTTGCGCTTAGTGCATGAGGCCCTATATTACAATTAAACACTAACCCTAGCTGTGTGTGTGTGTCTTTCTCTCTTTCTCTCTCTCTCTCTGTCTCTGTCTGTCTGTCTATCTCTGTCTCTCTCTGTGTCTGTCTGTCTCTCTCTGTCTGTCTCTCTCTGTCTGTCTCTCTCTGTCTGTCTGTCTCTCTCTGTCTGCCTGTCTCTGTCTGCCTGTCTCTCTCTGTCTGTCTATTCTCTCTCTGTGTGTTTCTCTCTCTCTCTGTGTTTCTCTGTCTCGCTCTGTCTGTGTTTTTCGATCGCTCTCTCTCTCTGTTTCTCTCTGTATCTCTCTCTCTCTCTCTCTCTCTCTCTCTGTATCTCTCTGTCTGTATCTCTGTCTCGTCTCTGTCTCTCTCGTCACTCTCTGTCTCTCTCTGTGTCTCATTTTTTTTCATTCCCCCCCCCCCCCCCATCTGCTCTTCCCCCATTTCTCATGGTTAGGTTTGTTATCCAGAGCTGTTAATTACGTACTATTTCTAGACATTTTTCGCATGCCGTTTTTTCTATCTGCATTCAAAGTTTGCTCTCTCTGTTAGAAGCGTAAAGATTTCAAACTTGCCCTGGATATCAAAATAAACTAATTATTTTAACATGCAGTGACTCTATTATATGTTTGGTAGATACAGTATATACATATTTTACTGTGATTTTATTGCGTGTGTGTACTGAAAGATTTTTTGGTTTCTTTCTACTTTGATCAGATTGGTGAATAAATTGTACAGCAGGCATGAATCTAAAACCTTTTCGTAGAAGATATGTGCTTGTAACTGTTATTTGCCCATGTATTCTCTATAATTATGGAACATGTCAAATCCTAGTCCTTTATAAATAAGGATTCTGGGTTGTGGAGTAATGCACCTGTTATTTTGTGTTTTACCCACCGCATTACAGTAGTGTGTGTGTGTGTGTGTGTGTGTGTGTGTGTGTGTGTGTGTGTGTACTGGAATTCCCTTCCCCTCAATACCACACTGTCTCTCTCTGGCTCTCTCCACCTTTAATGCCTATCTTCATACAGGCCCCCTTAATGAAGTATTTGGGTAGCTCCCTTGGCTAGTACTATACATCTCATATACATTTACAATCCCTCCTTGCAGTCGTACTTACCACAACACACTCCTACTGTGTCTGCAGGTTCTTCCTACTTGCCAGTTAAATTGTAAGCTCTTCGGAGCAGGGACTCCTTTCCTAATGTCATATTATATTCTTATGTATCCAATTATGCTATTTGTATTGCTGCTGTAAAGCGCTACTGTATGTACATGGGGGCGCTATACAAATAAAGACATGCATACGTACGTTATAAGGCTAGGGAGATAGAAGAGGGCTTTGGCTGTCCTAGCTGCACATGGCCACGAGAAAAAAGGGAGCAGCCAGAGGAAATCACACCTTTCCCAGGTCTCAGATCACCAAGTTTACACACTAACTGAAGCAGTATTTAAAAATACTTAAAGGTGTCATATTTGGGTAAAAAAGCATCAATCATCTAGATGTAACCCATTGAACATGTCACTGGCATTAGTTCGCTTTAAAGTTCTTCAGGACCAAACCTTTGTGATATATGTAATATAATTGTATGTATATCTTTGTTTATATAGCGCTACAAGTGTACTCGGCACAAAGAATACAGTACAGGGAATTATAATAATACAATAAGTGCAGCAAAATCAGACAATAGGAAAGTAAATCCCTGCCTGAAGAGCTTACAATCTAAATGCGATGTTGGCAGACTTGCAGAGATAGCAGATGAGGAAATAAGTGCTGTAGATGGCAGTGCTTGGATTCAATGGTTGGTAGGAGTGACTGTGGGTGTGGGACAGTAGCCATGAGTGCAGGCTCTTGGGGTGCTTGATTTGTGAGGCGAATTTTAAAGGTTAGTCAGTATTAACACAATTAGCAGGGGAAGAGGTGGCAGAGAGGCATGGGCGAGAGCAGGTGTGTATATGGCTGGGTAATATTTCATTTATTCCCACATTTGGCTTTCAACATTTAGATTCTAAGCTCTGAGGAACAGGGCGCTCATTACCTTTTTGTATTTCTTTGTGCTTTTTTTGTCCGTATTTGGTATGTTATTCTGTTTGTCATTGATATCATCCTGTTCCCCCATTGTACCGCGCTGTGGAATATGTTGGCGCTTTATACAGTGATAATGATAATAGATGGGTCACATATACCAGAAGACATTCCTAATCTTTGCATTCAAATAGCTCTTTGGGCTCTCTGTTCCGCTGCTACCCTGGAAGTCTTTAATGCATTTAGTGAGTGGCCGTGTCTTTTTCTTTAGTGTATCCCGCTCTTCGTGGAGGCCGTGCTGGAGAGATTAACACGAGGCGTTAAGTCCAGTCAACTGCGGACCATGAGTCTGCAGGTGGTCATTGCATCTCTGTATTATAACCCAGCTCTGCTCCTGAACACCTTGGAACAAATTCGCTTCCCTCACAGCTCCGAGCCCATCACTGCACAGTTTGTCAATCAGTGGGTGAATGATACAGACTGCTTCCTGGGGCAAGTAAAGCTGACCGTTTCAGAACTTCATATATGGAGGGTACATGTGTGCATTGATCGTGTCGCTGTGATGTGTACTGAAGATTCTCTTGCAAATTATGACCTGTCGCCCATCTTAAGGCAACAATCCCCACTACTTAACCTTGTTTTTCTGCTGTTTTTTTTTTTTTTAACAAACTCTGAAACTGGAGGGTCCCTGTAGCTTGGGGGTAGGGGACGGTGGAGGTGGTGTGCAATTCTTGTCCTCAAGGGCCACCGGGATAAGATTATTTGGAAGGAGTAACAGAGCACTACTGAAATTATCCAAAATTGAAAAAAATAACTATTATGAAAGGGAAAGTGTGTTTTCCATTAAAAAAGTTATTTATTGGTCATGGGACAGAAATGAGCAGTGGTGTTGCCCCACCAACGCGTTTCGCACTTAAAAAAGAGCTTTCTCAAGGCATCCATTTTCCTAAACTCAAGGGCCACCACCAGGTTAGGTTTTCAGGATATCCCTGCTCTTTACAGGTGTCTTAGTCATTATGACTGAGCCACCTGTGCTGAAGCAGGGATATCTTGGAAACCTAACCTGTTGGTGGCCCTGTAGTACTGGAGGTGGACACCCCTGCTGTAACTGAACCCTAACCCCTGGGTTCCTGAGATATTTCCCATTTTTGTACCTGTATGTTTGGACCATTTTGTGTAATCCACATGGCTGCCATCCAAGGCTCACTCCTTCAGACCAAATAGGAATCCTCAATGTCATCAGGGCAGGACACAGCGGCTTCCTATTGGACGAGTCGGTTAGCTTTAATTTTACTGGCACATAAAAAGGTAAGTATCACGGGTACCAGGTGGTCCCAGGAGCTAAGAACAGTATGGATCCGCACCAGTGGGCACGTTGGTTCAGATTTCGGACAAAGAAAAGATTCTCAATATAGGGGGTATGCTGCATTAATGCTTCTATTGTATGCGTTGAGCCATCACTAATGGTGATATTTGTGATGTATGTGATGAGTCGCCACTCGTGCTGGGGTTTGTACCAATGAGCCGTAATTCATGATAATGTGGGGAATTTGATAGAAGCTTCTTAGCAGTATTTTTTGTGAGGCTCTATGCACCATGTCTGTCTTATGATCTGCTGCTTGTCTTGTAGGCTGCATGACCGGAAAGTGTGTATAATAGGACTCAGCAATCTGATGGAGCTTCCAAACCGACCGCCATCAGTCGACGCTGTTGTTTCCCTCATTGTACCTTCGATTCTGCTTCTCTTCCTTGGGCTGAGACAGGTGTGTGCAAGCCGTGAGCAGCCTGACCAGCGGCCATCCTTGCAGGACCCAAAGACTGAGACTGAGGAAAACGGTAAGAACCTCTGGCTCACTCCTTTCTCAGGAAGGCAGACAGGCTCTGGGTGTACTGAGACCGACTGGTATACCAGGAATGTTCCGAGATGGTAATATATTTGCAACATTAGGAAAAAAGCACAGCCGTGACATCCCAGAATCCTC
>NW_027457180.1:0-62500 GCF_040206685.1 Ascaphus truei | reverse complement strand
GACTGACGCACTCACACACCCTGACTGACGCACGCAAACACCCTGACTGACGCACGCACACACCCTGACTGACGCACGCACACACCCTGAGTGACGCACGCACAGACCCTGACTGACGCACGCACACACCCTGACTGACGCACGCACACACACCCTGACTGGCGCACGCACACAAACCCTGACTGGCGCACGCACACAAACCCTGACTGGCGCACGCACACAAACCCTGACAGCCACACGTACACACACTGACAGCCGCACGCACACACCCTGGCTGACGCACGCACACACCCTGACTGACGCACGCACACACCCTGACTGACGCACGCACACACACTGACGCACGCACACACTGACTGACTGATGCACGCACACACACACACACACTGACTGATTGACGCACTGACTGACACACACACATACATACTGACGCACGCACACAACCCCTCACAGCCGCATGCACACAACCCCTCACAGCCACACGCACACATACACAGACTGACGCGCGCACACACACACACACACACACACTGACTGCTGCACACACACCCACTGACTGCTGCACACACACACACTGACTGCTGCACACACACACACACACACACACACACACTGACACACACACACACACACACACACTGACACAAACAAACACACACACACACACACACACACACTGACACACACACACACTGACTGACACACACACACACACTGACTGACGCACGCGCGCACACCCCCACACCCACGCGCACACACACACAGACTGACGCGCGCACACACACAATGAATGGTACACACACACACACTGACACACACACACTGACACACACACACACACACTGACACACTGACACACACACACACACACACACACACACACACACACACACACACACACACACACACACACACACACACACACACACACTGACTGACACACACTGACTGACACACACACACACACTGACTGACACACACACACTTAATGACGCGCGCGCGCGCACACCCCCACACCCACACACTGACTGAATGACTGACTGACTGCCGCACGCACACACTGACTGACTGAGGCACACGCACACACTGACTGTGTGTGTGTGTGCGTCAGTCAGTCTGTGTGTGTGTTTGTGTTTCTGCGTCAGACTCACTGACGCGCGCGCACACACACTGACTGACTGACGCACACACAATGACTGACGCACACACACTGCATGAAGCTGTAAAGGAGGGAGGGGGGGAACTGGATTGATGTGAATGGGGGACAAACAGAGAGAGGGGGAGGGGTGAGGAGAGAGAGAGGAGCGGGAACATTACATCCCGGGCAACGCCGGGTCTCTCAGCTAGTATAAAATAAACGTAAAGAGAGGGTGCATACCATTCAATGATGGATACAAAAAAAGGAACAACAGGACAGTCACTCTTATACTCCCAGAAAGTGAATATATATATCATTTACGTGAATCACTATCCGTATTTGAAGTGTGTGTGTATATAAATATATATATACATACAAATGAGCATACAGTAATATTTCCATTTGCTATTTGCCTTGCTATGGAGGGTTTTTGTCACTTTTTTACTCACATAACTTCACATATACATACATATATAATATATAATATATATAATATATATATATATATATATATATATATATATATATATATATATATATATATATATATATATATATATATATATATATATATATATATATATGCAGTGGAAGTGTATTGTGTGTATTTACTTACACACTCACTCCACATTTCAGTAACATACATATACATCTAAATAATATTCACATATACACGTTTGCTATAAATGGAATTATTACAATTTTACATTATATACACGTGCAATGAATGGAATAAACACTGTAATAAGTTTGAAATCGCCTATCCGAGCTGCTATGCATGGCTGATCCCTTTTCTCCAGCTTCCTTGAATGTACTATGAGGAAGATCATGTGACCAGATGCTAGTGCACGTTTAGAGAGAGGGAGGGCAGTGCTGACAAAGGGGTGTGCCTGGGTTTGTGACAGGACATGAAGGGGCAGTGCCTTAGCAAATGGCTGTTAAAATAGAATACAAGAAAATTGGTCTTTCAAAGTTGTTTTTTTAAAAACAGAAAATGCTAAAAGTATTATTTCTTACTACAGAACTGATTTATTAAAAAAAACACACATGCAGGATATAGACTGAACTGCAGCTTTAAGTGGAGGCGCAATGGAAAAATGGAATCAACTTTATATTCACCTTCAAAGTGAGTGGTCAATAGTAATTAAAATATACATATATGGTGCACTACTAATGCAAAAACATACATTAAATACATAAAAAATTGTTAAAAGTGATATTGCTAAATATCATATAGCTGAACTGGTAAAAGTGTGTAAAGGTCAGAGTTGCCTGTGAGAAAGGTGGTAGCCTTAAATGCTGCTGGCTGTCAGCTCCTTCCTCTCTGGGGATAACGCCTGGACCGTCCTGCCACATAGCTGGACCGAGCGCTCACACTGCTGGGACTCTGTGAGTAGGCGGGGGCCGTGGATCACCTTGGTGTGCGCCGTCAGATGGGACCGTCCTGGGCATCTTCCAATTTTCTCCTCCGGTTCACCTCCAGAGTCGCTGTATTGCAGCTTGGAAGGGTAGCAGGGTAGCAGGCTGATCAGCTTACTTTGCTGCAAATGTCAAGATTTTCCGCTCACCACTTATGACTTCCTCTGTGTCCACTTCACACACTACTGACTCAATGCTGTCTCCTACGCGTTTCTCCATGTGATGTGGTGTAGGAGGAGCCAGCATTGAGTCAGTAGCCAGCAGCCTTATTATAGCATAAATGCAAGTCCTTTTTTTTTTAGTGTGAAATATACTTGGTGACATTTAAATCACCCAGGTGATGCTTTTCGAATAAAAGTAGCACCTAGTAATGGTTATCAGGGATATTGGCCTCACGAGAAGCTGTGAAATACAGCCTGCCAATGTCCTAGTAAAAGGGACATTCCACGGCATGCATCTTCCAGACTGTTATGAGCTGTACATACGCATGGATGTGATGAGACTTTGTCTTGTTTAGGGGTGCAGGGCCAAGATCTCTCGTGGTATCACTCGCTGACAGCCCCGCTAAGTAATGATCAGCCTAAACACCTGTAGGAAATCTACACAATGGCCGAGCAAAGGAAGAATGCAGCAGGTCAGTCACTTCAAAGGAGCCAAAGATGATGGGGGTTGGGGCTCTAGCAGGAAAGTGAGAATCCCAGCGTATATCGCCCCTTAGACTTAAATACAGAACAGTATCCTGCGGTGCTCAAAAACTCGGTGACAAAAGTCAAATAGACATTTAAAGTCTTAATGATGCAGATATAATGCACAACGTTTCGGAGGAAATTCCTTCCGGAGCTGTACGATTATGCATCCAAAGAAGGGATTTTTCCCGAAACTTTGTGCATTACTGCTGCGGCAGACGTTATTCTAACAAATCACCGGCTTGTCCCTGGCAGGTACCTGGAATGCGACACTGTTCACCCGGAGCATGCCGCGTTCCAAGCCAGGGGTCATGCCCGGCTGACGCGCGGCTGATGTGTTAATTTATAATGGTTCAGGATTTAATAGGCTGCAATGCTTCGCGTGTCCGCCAGATGGCATAAATTCATGAATTGTAATGCAGTATATATATATATATATACAGTACAGTATATATATACTGTATAACAACAACCCCTATAACCCCTAACATACAGTACTGTATATGCACATCAATGATACTATGGGCCGGCGGGGGCGAGATGTGTTTGCAGCAGAGAGAGATCCGCTGCTCTCTCTGCGCAAACATCGGCACATTAAAAATTATTTCAAATACATTTTTATTCATAGTGTAGATGTGCAAGGGGGTCTCCGGAGCTGAACTGCGTTGGTTTCAGGTCCGGGGACCCCCTGCTCCCCGAGATACAGGCCCCTTTATGAGGTGCCGGTATCCCTCTGCATTTAAAGGTCCCAATCACGTGACCGCGGCATGTAAACAAAGCAGAGGGATACCGGCACCCCCTAAAGGGGCCTGTATCTCGGGGAGCAGGGGGTCCCCGGACCTAAAACCACAGCGGTTGTGCTCCGGAGACCCTCTGCACATCTACAGTATAAATAAAACACATATATAAATAAAAACTCATTCCTTACCTTAGCGGCTATGTGCTACGGTAACGAAGCAGCATTTCTGTATTTTAATAATATTGTACAGTGAGCAGGGGGTTCCCAAAGCCAGAAATTAATGCTCAGGGGACCCCCTGCTCCTGCACAATATTATTAAAAATACAGAAATGCTGCTTCATTACCATAGCGTATAGCCGCTAAGGCAATGAAGGGGTTAACCCACCGTGCCCGCTTTATTGTGGGTAGTGGGGGTGGGTGAAGGGGGTATTTGGCCCTTGGTGTGAGTTTAGGACTTGCGGGGGGGTTGCGGGTGCATTTAACCCCTTCACGACTGTAGCAGTTAATACCGCAACGGTCATGAAGTGGTTAACCCCTCCCGCTACCCCCCGCAAGCCCTAAACAACCACCGTTGGGGCTAATACCCCCTTCACCCACCCCCGCTGCCCACAATAAAAAAATCTCACACACAGCAGCCGCCCAAAAATAAATAAATAAATCTAAATAAATAAATGAATATAAATAAATACATTTGAAATACATTTTTATTCATAGTGTAGATGTGCAGGGGGTCTCCGGAGCTGAACCGTGTTGGTTTCAGGTCCGGGCACCCCCTGCTTCCCGAGATACAGGCCCCTTTATGAGGTGCCGGTATCCCTTTGCATTTAAAGGTCCCGATCACGTGACCGCGGCCTGTAAACCAAGCAGAGGGATACCGGCACCCCCTAAAGGGGCCTGTATCTCGGGGAGCAGGGGGTCCTTGGACCTAAAACCAAAACATTTCTGCTCCGGAGACCCTCTGCACATGTACAGTATGAATAAAACACACACATCAATAAAGACTCATTCCTTACCTTTGCGGCTATGTGCTATGGTAACGAAGCAGCATTTCTGTATTTTAATAATATTGTACAGTGAGCAGGTGGTTCCCTAAGCCAGAAATGAATGCTCAGGGAACCCCCTGCTCCTGCACAATATTATTAAAATACAAAAATTCTGCTACATTACCATAGCGTATAGCCGCTAAGGCAATGAAGGGTTAAGGCAGAATAAACAATAAATACATTAAATACATATTTTTAATGTGTGTGTTAAACCTTCCTGCCTTCACTGTAATCTATGTAAAAACCCCTCCCCATATTGTGTGTGTTAAACTTCCCTGCCTTCAATGTAATCTATGTAAAAACCCCTCCCCATATTGTTTGTGTTAAACTTCCCTGCCTTCACTGTAATCTATGTAAAAAACCCTCCCTATATTGTGTGTGTTAAACCTCCCTGCCTTCACTGAAATCTATGTAAAAACCCCTCCCCCTATTGTGTTTGCTAAACTTCCCTGCTTTGACTAATCTGTGTAAGCCCCCCTCCCCCTAATGTGACGGTTAAATCTCCCTGGCCTGTGTTTCTGTGACTGCAGTGTACTGTATGTAAATGTGGGGAGGGGGATCCCGTGTAAATAACCACACCCACACCCACTACCCACTACCCACCTGCACATGGCCCCTCCGCTGCTGCAAAAAAGAGACAAAAATTAAAACATACAAAGTAATGTCCCCTAACCCCTTAATCACCATAGCGGTTATTAACCGCTACAGTCATTAAGGGGTTAACCCACCCTCACCCACCACTCGGGATGCCTACATACCCTCCCACACTAACCCCCCCCCCCCGTGAGGCCTAACCACCCTCACCCAGTACCCACAAGGGAGGCCTACCCACATACCGTTGGGGAAACACCCCCCACCCCCACCCCCAGTACCCACAATAAAAACAATACAGTGACCCACAATAAACATCATTCTATTTATTAAATACATTACCCACCCCCTGTGCCCCCCCATACATACAAGATTTATCCTTTTACATATAGGGTTCATAACGCAGCCCCACGTGAGTCCCCGGTGGGCTGGCGGGCACCTGGACAGACCTACAGTTTACCAGCAGCCCTTTTTACACAGGTTCTGGAGGCCTGCTGGTGGGTCCCGCCAGCACCATGGCCCCCAGGTGGTCTCCTTGGGTCACCGTGGGCCACAATTGGGTCCCCACGGTAGGCCTGCGGATGTCTGGGAGCCCTGTGTCAGACCCACAGGTGTCTGCGGGGCCTCGGGTGGTTCCCTCGTGGGTTTGGGGAACTCACGAGTGCTCACTACGGGTCCGCGGTGCCCCCACATAAGTGGGACCACACATCATCATCCCCGCACCTACGGGTCGGCGGTGCCCCCACAGAAGTGGGACCACACATCTTCATCCCCGCAGACTACGGGTCGGCGGTGCCCCCACAGAAGTGGGACCACACATTTTCATCCCCGCATGTGTCACCCGTGGAACCACCAGCCTGATACCCGAGGGATACACGAGGCGATCCGCAGGAGGTCTCCAGAGGTCCCACACAGAACCACAGAACCAACCCTGAATGTAAAAAAAATAAACCTCGCCTATACATTCAATACATACACCCCCCCGAACACCTACAGTACAATAATGTGCAAAATAACTATTATCCAGATATGGATAATAGATTAATTGCCCATTATTAAAAACATTAACTAGCATATTAAAATAAATAAAGTACTACTGACCTCATCAATACGACGTGTCCGTCACCAGCAACATCCTTGTCTTGCCCACAAAATACATAGCAAATACAAAGCCAATACATTGCAATTACATTCAGATATCAATTAACCCCTTAAACGCCGTATCAGATAATAACCGCAAAGGTGATTAAGGGGTTAAGCCAGACTGGCCTGATACCCACCCTTCACCCATGAATTTGTACAGTGGCTTCATCATGCAACTATATATATATACTGTATATATACTGTATACAGAGAGAGAGAGAGAGAGAGATTATATATATATATATATATATATATATATATATATATATATATATATATATATATATATATATATATATATATAAAAACCAACATCACAGCTTGCACTCAATGTACTGGTTCATATAGACAGGTGCTAGTCTCAAATAATAGAAAAACAACATTACCATTCTCTCGTCCGGTAAAGAAAGACTGCACTCGGTTCAGTAATCATGAAAAACTGTATTGGGCATCTGAATAAAAAAGATAAGTCACCCAATCCGACGTTTCGGTCCTGGAATAGGACCTTTCTCAAGGGGGTGCTTTTCATTGACGTCACATATATATATACACACAGTATATACACACACATGATGAACCAATATACAAATAAATGTAGAAGGGTTATCAAAACCATACTGTCCTACAAATAACACTTCTCCATACAGACACACTACAATAAAATCAATTTCCTTTAATAATCCTAACTGATCTCACAATCTAATTCATCAAATGCCAATGAAACACCTCACATTCCAATCAATACATTACAACCAATCAAGTAAACAAAAATCAATTAGCAATCATTATTTACATCCCTAAACTATTGACACTCCATCCCGAACAATGAAACAATTAACTAATTCACGCCTGGAGCAGAACAATTTAGCCTGTGAACAAATATAAGTACCAACCAGAATACAACCTTTAAAACCAAGGCTATCCCTGAACACCATACACCACAAAATACATAGCCAATACAAAGCCAATACATTGCAAGTACATTCAGATATCAATTAACCCCTTAAACACCTTATCAGATAATAACCGCAAAGGCGATTAAGGGGTTAATATATATATAATCTCTCTCTCTCTCTGTATACAGTATATATATATATATATATATATATATATATAGTTGCATGATGAAGCCACTGTACAAATTCATGGGTGAAGGGTGGGTATCGGGCCAGTGTGGCTTAACCCCTTAATCACATTTGCGGTTATAATCTGATAAGGTGTTTAGGGGGTTAATTGATATCTGAATGTAATTGCAATGTATTGGCTTTGTATTTGCTATGTATTTTGTGGACAAGACAAGGATGTTGCTGGCGACGGACACTTCGTATTGATGAGGTCAGTAGTACTTTATTTATTTTAATATGCTAGTTAATGTTTTTAATAATGGGCAATTAATCTACAGTATTATCCATATCTGGATAATAGTTATTTTGCACATTATTGTACTGTAGGTGTTGGGGGGGAGGGGGGTGTATGTATTGAATGTATAGGCCAGGTTTATTTTTTTTACATTCAGGGTTGGTTCCGTGGTTCTGCGTGGGACCTCTGGATACCACCTGCGGATCGCCTCGTGTATCCCACGGGTATCAGGCTGGTGGTTCCACGGGTGACACATGCGGGGATGAAGATGTGTGGTCCCACTTCTGTGGGGGCACCGCCGACCCGTAGTCTGCGGGGATGAAGATGTGTGGTCCCACTTCTGTGGGGGCACCGCCGACCCGTAGGTGTGGGGATGATGATGTGTGGTCCCACTTCTGTGGGGGCACCGCGGACCCATAGTGAGCACTCGTGAGTTCCCCAGACCCCCGAGGGAACCACCCGAGGCCCCGCAGACACCTGTGGGTCTGACCCGGGGCTCCCAGACATCCGCGGGCCTACCGTGGGGACCCAATTGTGGCCCACGGTGACCCAAGGAGACCACCTGGGGGCCATGGTGCTGGCGGGACCCACCAGCAGGCCTCCAGAACCTGTGTAAAAAGGGCTGCTGGTAAACTGTAGGTCTGTCCAGGTGCCCCGCCAGCCCACCGGGGACTCGCGTGGGGCTGCGTTATGAACCCTGTATGTAAAATAATAAATCTTGTATGTATGGGGGGGCACAGGGGGTGGGTAATGTATTTAATAAATATAATGATGTTTATTGTGGGTCACTGTATTGTTTTTATTGTGTGTACTGGGGGTGGGGGGTGTTTCCCCAACGGTATGTGGGTAGGCCTCCCTTGTGGGTACTGGGTGAGGGTGGTTAGGCCTCACGGGGGGGGTTAGTGTGGGAGGGTATGTAGGCATCCCGAGTGGTGGGTGAGGGTGGGTTAACCCCTTAATGACTGTAGCGGTTAATAACCGCTATGGTGATTAAGGGGTTAGGGGACATTACTTTGTATGTTTTAATTTTTGTCTCTTTTTTGCAGCAGTAGAGGGGCCATGTGCAGGTAGGTAGTGGGTAGTGGGTGTGACTGTGGTTATTTACACGGGATCCCCCTCCCCACATTTACATACAGTACACTGCAGTCACAGAAACACAGGCCAGGGAGATTTAACCGTCACATTAGGGGGAGGGGGGTTTACACATATTAGTCAAAGCAGGGAAGTTTAGCAAACACAATAGGGGAGGAGGTTTTACAAAGATTTCAGTGAAGGCAGGGAAGTTTAGCAAACACAATAGGGGGAGGGGTTTTTACATAGATTACAGTGATGGCAGGGAGGTTTAACACACACAATAGGGGGAGGTTTTTTTTCCATAGATTACAGTGAAGGCAGGGAGGTTTAACACACACATTAAAAATATGTATTTAATGTATTTATTGTTTATTCTGCCTTAACCCTTCATTGCCTTAGCGGCTATACGCTATGGTAATGAAGCAGCATTTCTGTATTTTAATAATTTTGTGCAGGAGCAGGGGGTTCCCTGAGCATTAATTTCTGGCTTAGGGAACCCCCTGCTCACTGTACAATATAATTAAAATACAGAAATGCTGCTTCGTTACCATAGCACATAGCCGCTAAGGTAAAGAACGATTCTTTATTGATGTGTGTGTTTTATTCATACTGTACATGTGCAGAGGGTCTCCGGAGCAGAAACGTTTTGGTTTTAGGTCCGGGGACCCCCTGCTCCCCGAGATACAGGCCCCTTTAGGGGGTGCCGGTATCCCTCTGCTTGGTTTACATGCCGCAGTCACGTGATCGGGACCTTTAAACGCAGAGGGATACCGGCACCTCATAAAGGGGTCTGTATCTCGGGTTGCAGAGGGTCCCCCGAACTGAAACCAATGCGGTTCAGCTCCGGAGACCCCCTGCACATGTACACTATGAATAAAAATGTACAGTACTGTATGTTAGGGGTTATAGGGGACGGCTTTAAAGACAACAGCTCGCAAACGCCCCCATGTGTTTTTACACGGCATTGCAGTATTGCAGCCAGTGGGAATAAAATGCTTAAATCACAGCCGGGAATTTAACGCAATACACTCCGGCCGAAAACTATACAAAACCGAACATCACCGGGATATACCGAAATTTGCAGAACTAGCCGAGTTAGAATAAAGTGTGTCGCCTCTGTATGTCTGCATCACTAAGACTTTAAATGTCTATTTGACTTTTGTCACTGAGTTTTTGAGCGCCGCAGGATACTGTTCTGTATTTAAATATCCTCATCCCGGCAGATTTTCCTCATCTCCACCATGCTTTCAGTTCTCTAATGCACGTCAGTCACTCCCACAATGGCAAAATACATATATGAAACCTCAAAGAGGCGCTTCCTATGTGAAATAACTTGTGATCTTCTTGTGATAAATGACTGGGAAATATTTGTGTTCAAATATATCTACAAATTATATAGTTGATGTGATTACGTGTAAATAAATTCAATCATGATCCAAAAATGTGTATATACCAGTAAAACCATTAATGAGATTTAGGACTTTGTGTATTCAGCAGCTTAAACTCAGAGAAACTGTCCAAGATAGATCCTGAAACAGTATTTTTGTAGTGTGTGTGGGAAGCGCTAAATCTCCTCTGCACCAGATAACTGTTATAATAATCCATTTAGAGAAAACCATAAAAGGAGGAGCGTACCCCAATCTCTACAAAAATACACACGAGCAGCTAAATGTAGAAGGTTCAGCCAGTTGCGGGGGCTGAATTAACTGATCCATATTATGTTACTGTATATGCCAGCGTTCTTATTCTGTTTCATTTCATCCGTTGTTTGATTAGGACTTGCCGCACCCCAGACAAGTACAATAAACTGCAACAGAAGATAACTAACTCCAGGTACATTTGTGGGACATGGCAGCTGGTTTTAAGATTGGGGCTTTTTTTTTTTTAAACTTGAATTTTATTGAAAACATAATTTTACATAAATGGAGATACAATTACACATAACAGGTGTAGCACCTGTTCCCCCCTCCCCCCCCTCCCCTGCCACGGAATATCTGGCCACTACATGGGTATTGTCCCCGGTGCTGTAGCTCACCTGCTGGTTCAGGAAGTCTGAGTGGCTCCGCAGTTGTTATCCTTCCATGAACACCGGTGGCTCAATCATTTGGACTGAACTACCTGTACTTGGGCAGGAATATCCTTAAAACCTGGTCTGTTGGGGGTCCTTGTGGACAAGTTTAAAACCGCTGTTCTAGACGTGAGCTTGTTTTTCCTCAGAACACACTTTTTCACAGGAATAGCCAACACAGTTGTAGATTGAGCCACCTGTGCTGAAGCAGAGATACCATTAAAAAGCTAACCTGTTGGTGGCCCTTGACTGGAGTTGACCACTCCACCTTAGCCCTTTCCTGTAACATAGAGTAACACTAAATTGAAGACAGCCTTACATCAACCAGTTATGCTGTTTTGTGTTTTGGAATTGCACCAGGGTGGTGCGACCTGACAGGGCACACAATCTTGTTCAGCTCTGGGCTGACCTCGCTGGTCCAGAATTGAAAAACAATCCTGATTATACTGTACTAAATCACTTGCATGTAGCTATGATGGTGACGGCCAAGGCCATTGTGCCTGAGATTGATGTAGGCATTTTTATTCTAGATACAGTTACAAAGACAGCAGGTGGGATGAAGTATCTGTAGTGGCTGAAATATATGTGCCATCTGATCAAAGCCATGCATTTTCTTCTAAAGCTTGCGGTCTACATGAGTTTTTAGTGCTGTGTGCTGTACAGCTGTACTGTAGTAGTGAGACTTGCTGTCTCCGGAGCCAGGGCTTGCGAGAGCTTCAAGCCGCGGTTCCAGAGATGGTGCTGCCCATGCCATCCTGCAGGGGGGATCCATGCTTTCCATGCTTTCGAATCGGACATGCAAATGAGCATACAGTAATATTATATATATATATATATATATATATATATATATATATATATATATATATATATTATTCTTATTCTTTATATTATTTTTACTAACCTACCACTTCACGATCTACCACCTAACCATTTAGGTTGGGATGCTTCATATACCTAAAAAGTACTGTAGATCAGAAGCATACAGTACAATTCAATGAGTTTATACACTATTGACTTGGATGGGAGGTTCCATCATTCACGGTTTAGTTCTTTCCACCGTTATACCTCTCGCATCCCTTGCAAAGAGATGCTTAGGAAATACTTTGGTCTCATTGGGCTATTGTTAACGCAATGCTGTTGTAAATCTATCAATGTTTAGACACTAAAAACCCGACCAGCTTGTCCCAGCCTCATTATTATAGCGCTTTTGATTAAGGTGAAAAGTGGAGACTGCACTGTTAATGGAAAGGTGTTTGTGGGGGTGGGTGTAGCATGTAAATATGCAGAAGAAAGAAAAAAAAGTTCTGGTACAAAATGCTTTTTTTATTTAATGTGAAAGTGCCAGTTGGTAGTGGAAGAAATTGACATTGAAGAGCACAATCTAGACATAGGATTCTGTCCCACGACTCTCACTGTTGTTGTATTTTTTTATTTCCAGCTTCTCAGAAGATTGAGCAGCAGAACGCTGCTTAGTTAGAGTGCCATAAGCTCTCAGCACCTTCCTTCTGAGGAACTCGGCTTGGAGACAAACGGGGAAAGCTACAGAGAACTCTTGGAAACCTTTATTATCATATTTTGTATGTCTCATTGACCCAAAAAAGGTTAAGTTAGACTTTCAGACTGCAGCGATGCATCATAAGACTCCATTATGTGGCTTTAAAATCTTCCGACATACTATTTCATCCTGAGAATGTGACCGATTGTGCGCTGCACATGGAGCTGGACTTAAAATAAACTGAAGCAGAAATGCCTCGCTGCTGGACCGTGTACATGATTCTTAATTTTCTGCTGTTTGTTTTGGTACAGTAATGCATTTGGACTTAAACTGGCTACTGGAAGATACAGTATGAACCATATGAAATTCTTGGTCTTTGGACCCTCACTGGAATCCTTTGCCTCTTCATCTTGATGTATTTCTTCATTCCCTCTCGTTTGTTCTTTCATGTGTGTAACTGGCGCGGATGTTTCAGATTTAAATATAGGCCACATGGAGCAGAACGGTCTCTATCTCCCCATCACAGGAGAGATAAATTCGTTCCTTGAAATGTCTGTCTTCAGAAAAGCCATTGGTTTTCCAAGCTCCTCACCCCTCGCAGAGCTGACCTAAATCTGTCTGCAGTCAAGTCCTTTCTATTATACTCTTAGCACTTCTTTTTTTTTTGCATACTATTTTTTTTCTTTTTGTTTACTTGCTTACATAGTTCATCACAGGTCACATGGGGTCCTAT
Organism: Ascaphus truei; assembly: GCF_040206685.1. Lineage (NCBI taxonomy): Eukaryota > Metazoa > Chordata > Amphibia > Anura > Ascaphidae > Ascaphus > Ascaphus truei. The sequence continues at coordinate 49,009 of NW_027457180.1, read as the reverse complement.
GTCAGGAAAAATAAAACTCTTTGTCAAAAAATTTATTTTAAAGATGCAGCATTTGTGCTTCTCTGGTTCTCTCCTTCAGTAAGAGCGTGTAGTGCTCTGTGTGTCTCAGATCTGGTACAATATAACTTTGCTCACAATAACATGTGTGTCTGAGGCTGCCAATGTGGGGACAGCTGGGGTTACTGTCCCGGGCCGGCGAGTCAAATTCCCCCCTAACAGCGACCCTAACGTGAGGCTGCACTCCTTATAAGCCCCTTTCCTGGCCGCCAATTCTCTCACAGCAATCTGTGGGCCTCTACGCTTCACCCCTATACTGACCCCTCATGCCTGTGTCCCCCTTTTCTGCGGCCCACTGTAGCTTTTAGCAGGCCAATCCCCAGGCCTTTAGGACCCTATTAGGGCTGTGCCGTCCTTCCGCAGGCCCCTCTCATTGCCTCTCGTAAATCACCTCCCCACCCTCCAGGCCCATTCACTATTAAGTTAACAAAAATTACAACCCGTACAGTGCCAGAGGGCAGATACATATAGATTGATATAAATCTATCTTGCTAAGGGGCTAATTTTATACTGGGGGGGTTAAACAATTGTAAATAGTAAGCCCACTTGAAACACCAGTGTTTTCTTGCAGCTGAGTCGTGGCTTATTAGATCAGCGATACGGCTGTTATTAAAATGCAAATGCTTTTAATATATTATATGTGATAAGTGCTTGCATAGGGTAGAGATCAGCTAGTTTTTAGCTAGTTCCAGTTTGGGTATATGCAGAAATGCACCTTTAAATCACTCTAGCTTAACACAAGGATTATAATGTTAGACTAGCTGTTATGTATTCCAGTCGTTGTGAACATTATACAAAATAATTTGGGGCTCTGAAATACAAAAAAACTGTACAATTACTAATAGACTTCTATTTATTGAAATGTGTTGAAGCTAGAGTATGCAGGTAAGTTATTAGAGATGTATGGTTATACACAAAATAACAAGACCTGTTGCTGCTTTAACCTTTAGACTGAAATTGTTAATTTGTGTTTTATCTATTGTTTAATGCTTACTGTGACGGGAGACAGGAACTTAACCGAGGTGATTAAGGCAAAAGGCAGGACAAAGCCGTTCAATAAAAACATTTTATTCCAGCCGAAGCCAGCAAGCCCAGCACAAAAACACAAATTAGAGCGATACTCACAAAAACAGGGCATACAGGGGTGAATTCTGACACAGTGCTGAGTGCCACATCAAACGGTTATCCAGGGCTTGCTTCCACTCTCCAATGGGGGTAGGGACTGTCCATACCAGGTAAAATTTGCGGCAGAGCGCTTTCAGAAGTCCAGCTGAAAAGTCTTGCTCCCGCGTCCATGACAAAGCCTCGCATCTTACTGCTTAAATCACCTACACGTTAGGATCCGAATGAGCCGTGGAGCGCTGATCGGGTTCCCTTATCTAGCTTCACCGCTGCCATAGAAAAGCATGGTAGAGGGGCTGGTGACCAATCACAGCATGGATGCTGTTCACTGACTAATCAGGAGGCAAGGGCTCGCCTGAATTACCCAGGGTCTGTGGAGGGAAGTTTAAACGGGGCAATGGGAGCAGCTAGAGAAAAAGAGATGTAATCGGGCGCTCCTAATTACTGGAAGGGTGTAGGGTTTAATGTGTGTAGCCCCGAGGTAAAATCACGATTTCTGGCCCCTCTCCGCGAGTGCCGTGGGGTCGCGGGTGCCGCCGGAGGCAGCGGTGGACCCGCCGGCACTTCACGAGGGTGGGGGCCAGTGAAGGGAGCGCTCGGCATTCCTGGAGGTCCGGGCGGCTCCGAGAGCAGGGCGCCGCCATCAGCCGTTAGGTCGCGCATGCGCGGTAGCAGGCAGGCGCAGGGAAGGCCCCAGATAGGTCGCGCATGCGCAGAGAGGGGTAGAAAGTTAAGGCAGCCCCAGAGAGATCGCGCAAGGGCAGGACAGGGAAAAGAGGAATTGAGGCGGCCATTAGGCGTTCGCGCATGCGCGGGAGAAGCGCGCACGCGGCCCCAGTGTTTAGGCAGCCCCCTGGGAACTACAATTCTCAGGAGGCATAGGGAGACCGGCATCAGGTGTCTGATTGCGGCCAATAGGGCTGGAGGAAGCTCAGCCCGGGAATATAGATACATTTCCCGGGCTTGGGAGAGTCAGTCTGCACGAGGAGAAGGAAGGAGTAGGAAGGGTGTAGGGAGCGCGTGGCTCCTGCATCAGGTAAGGGTTCTCCTTAGGTCCCCAGGCAGGCCCCAATTCCCGGTAAGGGCAGGGGGTAACTGAAAAGGGACGGCCCTAGATAAGGAGGTTACCTTTAGGTGCGGAAGGTGCAGTTTGGCAGTGCCACAGCGGATAGTGCTGTGCGCACTGGCAAATAGGCACAGCGTGAGTGCAGTGGATTTGCTGCGGGATTCAGGTGGCTGTGTGTGAGTGCAGCTGTGTGTGTGTGGGTCGCTGCATGTGCTGGGCGCAGTGTGTGCAGCGTGTGTGAAGTCTGCAGGCTGACAGTGTGAGCTGTATGTCTGCTGCAGGTGTTAGGAGTAGCGAGTAGCTAGAGAGTTACAGATAGGACTGGGTAGCTAGGGGAGGGGGCAGGTTATTGTTCCACAGGCCCTAGGAGTTTTCCCCAAGCCACCCCAGGTTGCGGTTCCTCAGGGACAGGCCCTAGGTTAGGGTTACTGTCACTCTAGGAGTAGTTAGTTATAGGAAGGGATAGCGGCGGTTGCTGTTCCCGTGCGACGGTGGTGTTACCGAGAGACGGTTGAGTTCCCGTGGAGCGGTGGGACCCTCGTTGGGGTCCACGGCAGAAGTACCTGGATAGGATCAGACGGACGTCTGACCCTTTCAGAAGCGAGTTGCAGGCCCGAGCATCGGAGTGCTCGGAAGGTACCTCTGAAGTATATAAGTGCACCAACTGGGCCCTAGCTTAATTTAGTGACTGCGCAGTCACCCACGACCTCCGTAGGAGTACGGGACATTGGGTGTGGGGGATCACAGGACACTGGGTGGGAACACCAGACATTGGGCCGAGGTAATGCGGATAGAGCATAAGGTTATGATGTTGTGTACTGCTTTGTTTGTGTGTTAGTAAAGTGTTAGTATTATATCTATGAGTGTTGTATTTCTTACCCAGGGCTATCTTTCATCACGGGGATCCTGGGTAAGTGGAGGCGCTGCACCAGGTAATGGTAAGGGTTTCCACAGGCTCCCAGCTAGCGGAGGCTCAGATCTCCTGGAGCCACAGGTGTGATACAGTACCAGTAGTCCCTTAGAGCAGGTGTGTTGCAGGGAAAGGAACCGGTTAGACCACGAGGGGCCAATGTGAGATTGGGTGGGTCAGGCCGGTTCACAAAAAGGGCTACATGTGTATAATACACACGTAACACACTTAACAGTGCAATACAATACTTGTGCACATAAATTGTGAAGTTAAAGTGAACAAATATTACAACAGGCAAGTGATAACACCACAAATTTGAGAGAATAACTAATTTATCATCAGCACAACCAATAGTGAATACATCTCGTGTGGTAATAAATGTAAAGAGGCTCTAGAAAAAAATGGTTCCTTGGTCTTTACGATTCTTGTTGTCTTCCAGGTGAGGGGAGCACAGGGTGTTCACAGCAAATATATGAAAGAATAATAGAAAACACAATAGTGCGGCCAGTGCGATGAAATGAGGTTCCACTCACAAATATCCTCTAGGTTAAAGGCATGTCATAGATTCATTCTCTTTCTAACTGGAGCCGTAGTGGAAGGAGACATCCATGTTGGGCTCTCCAAGGTTAGGTTGCAATCCTCTTGTATAACTCCAAAAGCAAGGAAAGAAACTCGCATACACAGTAGTGTGGTGTGTTTCAATATATATTGTGAATAACAGCAGGTATAAGTATAGATCCACTCACATTGTACATGAGTACAGGGAATGGAACGAGTACTGATCCGTGGCGTCTCAATCCCCGGCACACGTATCCCCTCCGTGTTCCTACGTCACTTCCGGTGCCGACTTGACTGTGGGCAGAAGCGGTCAGACGCGCTGGTACCGGTTGTCACGACTCCTTGTCGCGTTCTCTGCACAGTTTTGACAGATTGTACGCGTTTCACTAACATCTTCAGGAATCAATACATCCATTTCTATCTGGGTATTTATAGGCTTCCCACTCATTAGTATAAATAGCTTAGGTAAATGTTCATTATATTGTTATATTATTATTACATCGCCACTTCGATACTACCTCAATGGGAGCAGCCCCTCTAAGATGGACTTGGCAAAGGCTTCCCCCGGCTGCCAGGATATCTCCCGCTGGGCTGGCGCTGCTCTGGCTGGGGAGACACTCACATGCTCTGCTTTTGTGGTGGCTGCCCCCTCCCCCAGCTTGATCACCCCTGGACACCATCTAGAGAAGTCTGTGTCCTTCCAGGCAATAAGGTGAGGACACAATTTGGGGGGTGATGGGGGAGTCAGGGTGAGGTGATGGGAGACCAGAGTAAGGATGGGGGAGGTGAGGTAATGGGGGGGCGAGGTGATGTGGGGGGGGGCAGGGTAAGGTGATGTGGGGGGGGGCAGAGTAAGGTGATGTGGGGGGGGGGGCAGGGTAAGGTGATGTGGGGGGGGCAGGGTGAGGTGATGTGGGGGGGCAGGGTGAGGTGATGTGGGGGGGACAGGGTGAGGTGATGTGGGGGGGGCAGGGTGAGGTGATGTGTGGACAGGGTGAGGTGATGTGAGGGGGGGCAGGGCGAGGTGATGTGAGGGGGGGGCAGGGTGAGGTGATGTGAGGGGGGGTAAGGTGGGGGGGTGAGGTGATGGGGGGCCAGGGTGAGATGGTGGGAGGCCACGATGGGGGTATTTTTTATAATGTATTGGGGAGGTGGGGTTTTTTTTATAATGTATTGGGGAGGTGGGGGTATTTTTTATAATATACTAGCTGATATACCCGGCGTTGCCCAGGATGTAAATAAAAATGATGTTGTTGAAAAAAGTTTGTATTGGCGTACCGGCGCCCTCCTCACCCATACGGGTTAAGTGTTCAGTGGGTGAGGCGGGGGGGGGGAGGGTGGCGGCCATTATTGCGGAGTGGTAAGAGGTGGTGGGAAAGGGTGCGTGCAGGTGGCAATATTGGGGCCGGAGGAGTGGAGGTTGCACGGCAGGGGGGGAGTGGAGGGTGAACGGCGGTACGGGGGTGGAGCGGTTTGCACGGTTGGCCTGGGGGGGGGGGGAGCGGAGGGTGAACGGCGGTACAGGGGGTGGAGCGGTTTGCACGGTTGGCCTGGGGGGGGAAGGGGAGCGGAGGGTGAACGGCGGTACAGGGGGTGGAGCGGTTTGCACGGTTGGCCTGGGGGGGGGGGGGAGCGGAGGGTGCACGGCGACCCGGGGGATTGCAGCACAAATTATCTGTCCCCCATGCCTAAAGATATTGTTATTTATTTGCTGCAGTGAAAAGGGAATAAAAACATCTGTGTATTGCAGACTCAGCAGACCCCAGACACTCATACCTCCTGAGCCTATACCCCTGCAGACTCCACATACCCCATGTGTTGCACCTGTATGTAGAAGTTAATCTAAAATGGCTGCTGTGAGAATCTCCTCACTGTCATTTAATGCCTACATTTAAGCCGGGGAGGGGGGTGCGGGGAGCGGAGGGTGCACGGCAGCCAGGGGGGAGCGGAGGAGGCGCGGGATGGGGGGGAGGGCTTGGGCCCTATCAGACAGATTTATGTCTGCACCACACTCCGGCTGCCGCCATCTTGTGTGTGTGTGAGGGGGGAGCAGCAGCAGGCAGGGGAAAATGGCGGGAAAGTGGGGAGGAGCTGAGGGAAGCCGAAGTTCAAATGTGCGCTCTTTAACCCCTCACACTCTCTGCATGAGGTCTCATGTCTGGCGGCAGAGACCAACTACACACTGACTGAGAAACTTCTGATTGGTCAAATGTAAATAAGGGGTGGAGCCAAAATTATAGTAGGCATTAAATGACAGTTAGTGCGGAGATTGTCACAGCAGCCATTTTGTGTAAATATTTTCAAAGACAGATTCATTTCTACATACAGGTGCAACATATAATACGACCACTGCATATTAGCATGTGAACATTTCAGTGCATGAAGCCTATGTAAGCTCCACATACAGTATATGTACTATAGTAATGTATTATGTTCTTACCTATCATGGCAATAAGAAAAAAATATATATATATATACAGTATATACATATATATATATAATCTATATACACACATGTTGTATAAATAACAATATTTAGGCATTAAATGACAGCTAGTGAGGAGATTCTCACAGCAGCCATTTTGTGTAAAGACATTAATTTCTACATACAGGTGCAACACATGGGGTATGTGGCGTCTCCAGGGGCGATAGGCTCAGGAGGTATGAGTGTCTGGGGTCTGCTGAGTCCGCAATACACAGATATTGTTTTTATTCCCTTTTCACTGAATCAAATAAATAACAATATGCATGGGGGACAGAGATAATTTGTGCTGCAATTAGTCGGGAGTGGGGGTGGGGGGCAGCGTATCTCTCCCCTAACACTTAGATGTTTCAATAGCACTGGACACCCGCAGGTGTTTGATATAATATCCCTACTTCATTGCTACGCGGGATTTCATTGTACCGGTTTTTATTCCCATTTCACTGAATTTGTGTTGCAATTAGTCTGGAGGGGTGAGTATTCGGGAGGGGTGAGGGGGGAAGCGTGAGGAAAGTGCACAGGCAGAGAGAGGGTGTGAAACTTACCAAAGATGGGTGTGCTGGTCAGGCGATGGGAGTGGAATCTGCAGGGGTTATGTGGAGTCTACAGGGGGTATGTGGAATCTGCAGGGGGTATGTGGAATCTGCAGGGGTGATAGGCTCAGGAGGTCTGAGTGTCTGGGGTCTGCAGGGCTGATAGCTGAGCCCGCAGGGGCGAGGCTCAGGCAGTACGAGTCTGTGTGTGTGTGTGACAATGGGCTAGGTGTGTCAGTGACGTCATCACACCCCGCAGCCCAATGAGAGCCATTGGGGACGGGCAGATCGACGGACCAATCATATTCTCTAGAGGCACAGACAAACTGTTCTGCAAACAAACTTTTCATTATTTTTATATATAGAAGATTGGGGAGGTGGGGGTATATTTTATATGTATTCAGGGGGCGTGGGGGTATTTTTTTATATGTATTCATGGGGCGTGGGAGGCGTAGGGGTATTTTGTATATGTGTTCGGGGGCGTGGGGGTCCAGTATTTTTGGACAAGCCACCTGGCAACCCTAGATATAAGGAGTGTAAAGCTTTAAAAGTGAGAAGAATTGAGTGTGAGATGTGGGATTTGATCGGAAGCAAGGAGATTCCAGGAGGGGAGACGCGGAGACAGATTTAGGAAAGAGCAGAGCGATTCAGCCAGCAGCATTAAGGATAGATTGTAAGGGAGACAGGTGAGAGGTAGGAAGGCAGGACAGCAGGAGGTTACAGTAATCACGGGAGAGAATGAGGGCCTGAGTCAGAGTTTTAGCTGTCGTGCAAAAGAGGAATGGCGTATCTTTGTTATATTATTGAGGAAAAAGCGACAGGTTTTAGAAACGTTTTGAATGTGAGAGAGGAGTCAAGTGTGACCCCTAAGCAGCGTGCTTGGGCTACCGGTTGAATGATCGTATTTTCAACAGTAATGTGGAAGGAGCTAGTAGGGCCAGGTTTGGGAGGAAATATAAGGAGCTCTGTTTTTGCCATGTTGAGTTTAAGGCGGCGGAGGGCAAGCCAGCATGATATAGCAGAGACATTCAGAAACTTTTGTTTGTACAGCAGTTGTAGAAAAGTAAATTTGTGTGTCGTCAGTATAGAGGTGATATTTAAACCCAAGAGATTGTGTACAGAGAAAATGGAGTTCCGAGGACAGAGCCATGGGGTACCTCCACAGAGAGATCAATAGAAGAGGAGGTGTTAGCAGAAGAGACACTGAAAGTACGGTGGGAGAGGTAAGAGGAGATATAGGATAGAGCTTTGTTCCGAATACCAAGAGTATAGAGGATGTGAAGGAGAAGAGGGTGGTCCACGGTGTCAAATGCTGCAGAGAGGTCAAGCAATTTTGGCAGCATGGAGGTCATCAGTTATTTTAGTGAGGGCTGTTTCTGTAAAGTGAGCAGTGTAGAAGCCAGATTGTAGAGGGTCTAGGAGAGAATAGGTGTTGAGAAAATGGAGCAAGCGAGAGAATACAATACGTTCAAGGAGTTTAGAGGCAAAAGGCAGGAGGGAGACAAATCGATAGTTTGAAAGACAGGCAGGGTCAAGCCTGCTGTTTTTGATTAATGGTATGACTGTTGCATGTTTGAAGGAGGGAAAGGTACCAGAGCAGAGGGAGGAGTTAAAAATGTGTGTGAGCGTAAGGATTAAATAGTAGGAGCAAGAGGTTTTAGGAGATGGGAGGGAATGGGGTCAAGAGAGCAAGTGGTAGAGGGAGAAGAGATCAACAATGACACATCCTCCTCTGAGACAGTGGAAAAAGAGTCAAGGAAGGCAGGAGCAGAGTTAGGAAGAGGTGTAGGATGGGAGGAAGAAATAGAGGGGATGTTCTGGCGTATGGATTCCACTTTTTCCTTAAAATAGTCAGCAAACTCCTGAGCTGAGATGGAGGAAGAAGAGGCAGCTGAGGGTGGTTTTAGTCAAAGACAGAAGAGTCGGCATGGGCTAGACTTGTGCGGGTTGATTAGAGAAAGTAGGCTTGTTTAGCTTGCGAGAGGGCAGAGTTGAAACAGAATAGCATAAAGTTTTAGTGAAGGAAGTCTGCGAGTGTATGACATTTCCTCCAGTGGCGTTCATAGGAACGAGTGGAAGAACGCAGCATGCACGTATGGGAATTTAGCCAGGGTCTGGGGTTAAAAGGGCAAGGACGGCAGAGAGAAAGCGGGGCATGTAGATCAAGAGAGGAGGATAAGGCAAAGTTGTAGTTCCTGACCAGGTTGTCAGGGTCTGTAACAGAGCTGAGAGGAGAGGGAGGAGCGTAAAGTGGATTAAAAGTCTGGCACTGTAGGTAATAGAGCGCAGGTTTCTGTAGAACCGAGGGGTAGCTGGAGAAGGGGAGAAGCTAGATTGAGAAGATGAGGTGATGGTCAGAGAGGAAAAGGGGAAATCGGGGTGAGAGAAGTTTTTAGTGAAAACCAGGTCTAGGTACTGGTCATCCTTGTGGTTGCTGGTTCCTGTCCACTGTTGAAGGCCAAAAGAAGAGGTTAGAGAAAGCGGGAAGTCCATGGGAGAGAAGTGTCATCAATGTGGCAATTGAAGTCTCCAAGGAGAAGAACATGAGAGTCTGAGGAGAGAAAGAAAGCCAGGATTCAAAGTGAGAAAGGCAGAAGGGGAATGAGTAGAGGTAGGTGGACGATAGATGACCGCCATGTGGACAGGGAGAGGAGAGAAGATCTGGACAGTGTGAGCCTCAAAGGAGGGAAATGCAAGAGAGGGAGGAATAGGAAGGGTATGGTAGCGGCAGAGAGAGGAGCAGGAGCCCCACACCTCCACCCCTGCCATCAGGGCGCGGAGTGTGGGAGTAAGAAAGGCCCACAGGACACCTGCAAGCTCATATTGAACACCCAAAATAACCACAACATATATATAAGCATATAGGTGTCACAGAGGAGTGCTACGGAGCATGGCGATATATATTTAAAACCAGAGACAGAACATGAAACACCGACAGAGCTCAGTGCACATCCAGTGAAACCTATACACTGTACAGTGCCTAAATATATATGTATAGATATCTATTAAATAAAATGGTCTTTTAGTTTAACATTTTGGCCAAAGTGTTGTAAGCCCCTGAGCCACTACACGGCAGACCACATCTCAAGTGGTTCCAAGTCTGATTGAAGCTTTTATTAACCTGTATTCCATAGCATCTCACACTCTCAGGGGAACTTGCTTGCTTGCAGTATGATTGTGACAAATCTAAGAGTGCTTTTCCTGGTAATGTACAGGTTAATAAAAGCTTCAGTCAGACTTAGAACTATGCAACTAATTTTGACAGATGTATTATAAATCATTCTTCCTGGTAATGCACAGGTTATTAATAATTGATATTAGTGTTAGGGACCCTTGAGATGTGGTCTGCCGTGTAGTGGCTCAGGGGCTTACAACACTTTGGCCAAAATGTTAAACTAAAAGACCATTTTACTTAATAGATATCTATACATATATATTTAGGCACTGTACCGTGTATAGGTTTCACTGGATGTGCACTAAGCTCTGTCTGTGTTTCATGTTCTCTCTGTTTTTAGAAAGAAAGGCCAGCATAAGATAGGGCAGCTTCCAGAGCAGAGTCAGACTGAGTGAGTCAAGTCTCAGTTATAGCAAATAGGAGCAGAGTGAGAGAGAAAGAAGTTATGCACAGAGAGGAACTTGTTAGAAAGGGAGCGAGCATTCCAAAGGGCACAGGAGAATGGGAGAGGAAGGAGGGTGGCAGGGGATGGGTATGAGGTTAGATGGGTTGACACCACAAGGAGTAGAAGTTGCATCAGGCAGATGAGGACAAGAGGATGTAGAAATAAGTGTCAGGAATCAGGGCACACGCCGCCCTCGGCACTGCCCTTCCCTACCTGTCCGGGTAGCTGCGGTTTCCTCTGCTTCTGCTCTGCGTCGTGGAGCACCCCCCCTCATGCTTCCCCATGGCTCTTGCATACGCCGCCGACTCTACCACTGGACGCGCGTCCGCTCCGTTTAAAGGGCGTGCATCACACAGCTTAATTTATTCACTTCACCGGCCGTGTAGCTCCACCCACCATCTGTCCCAGGACTCGGGCTCACGCCTCCCTGCCGCTCACCTGCAGCAAACCTGCTCATCACCATCAACCCTATCACAGAGAGCTCCTTGGATCACCTCTGCTCTGCCCCCTCCTCTGATTGGCTCTCCGGGCTTTATTACCCGTGGCTCCAATACATCCTCGCTCTGCATAGTTTCGTTTGCCTTGTGCTGTTGGATACTGTGCCCAGCTCCCTCTTACGTTACCGATTTCGTTACCGAACCGGCTTGTCTCCCTACCTTCTCTGGCTCCATGACCCTGGCTTCTTCTCAACCTCGCTTACCTCCCGGACCCCTCGAACTCAGCTCACGGACCCCTACGACTTGGACCTACCCTCGACCCTTGGCTTCGGACTTCCCTACCGTACCTTCTCTACGCCCAGATTTGGCAAGTACTACGACAAGTTCCTTGTATCCCTGGCCTTGGCCACGATACCAAATCCACACTCCGAGCACACCCTCACTACTGCGGGTGCGTGGTTACTCACTCTCCACCTCAGTACTGGGGGTTAGTCTTGTCTGCGGGCAGCACAGCGTGACAATAAGGCAGGGACCAGGATTAGGCGAGATATCCCCAGAAGCAAGGAGGAGAAACATGGATAGAAAGAGGACGTGTGAGGATGATTTGTAGGGGTGTGATTTAGTGCAGGCAATATAGCTATGTAGTGTCAGAAGGCGCAGGTAAGAAAGGAGTTCATGTGAACTGAGAAGTGGTGAAGGAAGGAGAGATGGAGATATATGAATAGAGTTGGCGACAAAAGGAGGCTGGTGGAAGGAAGTGCATAATTTGAGAAGTGAGGTCACAGCAAATAAAAATAGTAAAGGCGGCATCACAGCAATAGTAACGTGCTGAGATGTGTAGTCTGGGATAGATGATATCCTCCTTTCCTGCGTAGTTGAAATGCAGGAATCAGGGCCAGTAGATGTTGTCCACGTCTTTTGAACTTCCTTTTAAACTTCATCTACTTACAATGTGCTACTTGGAGATGTGCTGCATGCAGACTAAAGCTGTTCTATCTGGGGTTATATGGGCCTAGCAAGTCACCTGACAATTAGGTTCAGCCTGCTTAATTAGCACATGTGACGCCATTCAAACAAATGTTTATCCTACACAGGGTGTTTCCTTGCCTAGGTGTGAAAGCTTAATGTAATTAAGGGTTAAATGAGACAGGATTCAATGATGGATTTTACCTAGCATTGTTAAAGTTACATATACTATAATACACTCATTGGCTGACTCGTGCACCACGTGACGCGACAGCCCTTTAATCACCAGAAGCTTGTAGCTTCGGCCGGCTGATGCGTCACAGCACGCAGTCAGCCATATCGGAAGTAGCCAGCGGGGACCTCCAGACTGGAGGCAAGGTGCTGGTGGCCCACGCGTGCCGCCGACCACAGCAAGACCTTAGCCATAGTCGAAGACATCACAATAACAGTAGAAGAGGCTCACACAGCCGTAAAGCAGCGATGGAACACAGGTTTTTAATTTACGGTAACAATCTACTGGAACAGGTCACAGTCTACTGGTTTTTTTCTCTCTCTCGTTTTCTTCTTTTCTCTGGTTTCTTATTAATTAATCTCCTCCATCTTTCCTCCATCCTGCTCCTCCTCTTCTTCTTTCTTTGAATTACCTCCTCCACTTTCCTCCTCGATTTTCATTTTGTCCCATGTCGTTATTTCTAAAACATAACATTCCATCAGTTACATAACTCCTCCTATTGCTCCATATAACCTCTCCCTATAACTCCTCCTATTGCTCCATATAACTGCTCCCTATAACTCCACTTATTGCTTAATATAACCGCTCCCTATAACTCCTACTGTATTACTCCATGTAACTCCTCCCTATATCTTCTCCTTTTACTGCATGTAACACCTCCCTATAACTACTCTACTGTTCCATATAACCAATTTCTATAGCTCCTACTGTCCATCTTTTCTCCATCCTGCTCCATCTCCTCTTCTTTGTTTGATTGTCCTCCTCCACTTTCCTGCTCGATTTTCATTTCACCCTATGTTGTTATTTCTAAAACATAACATTCCATCAGTTAAATTACTCCTCCTATTGCTCCATATAACCTCTCCCTATAACGCCTCTAATGGAAATATCACTGTATGCTCATTTACTGTATGCTGCTGTGGAAGTGCTGTGTGCTGGGTGATAATGGTGAAAGTTGGGGTTGCGGACCTGTCTAAGACATGCAAATGAGCATACAGTAATATTTCCATTTGCTATATTGCAGTGGAAGGTTTTTGTCACTTTTTTTACCCCCCATAACTTAACCAAGTATGGTAAACCCCATCCTCATTGCTTCATTTTTGCATAGCCGATATAACCAACCCCACACTGATGAGACCCATCAAGGTCGAAATGGTTGTCTGTGGGTGGGTTTACGGGCTATGCATCTTTACCCTGGCTGTGCTCAAAGCTGTGACCATGCAGCAAGCTTAAGCCTGTAGGGAACCAGGTTAAAAATGGTTTTGAAGCAAAAGGTGGCACTGTGTGCTCATTTGCATGTCATTTCCCAGAATCCCTTGCTGCAGTGGAAGTGCTGGTTGATAATGGTGAAAGGTGGGGTTGCAGACCTGTCTAAGACATGCTAATGAACATACAGTAATATTTCCATTTGAACACACACACACACACACATCTATCTATATATATATAATAGATTTTGGAAACCGTTGTATGTCCGTCCTGTGTCTCCCTGTGTCATGGGGCAATCTGATTGGTCTGTCACTCAGCCTCTGGCCAATCAGATTGCTCCGTTGCCCGCTCCCCTCTCATTGGCTTGCTTCTGTGGCCTCGACCGGCCCTCCTCCTCCTCGCACCACCGCCTGGCCACTCTCTTCTTCTCCCTCTCCCTCCTGTTCTGTCTCCTGCTGAGTCCCCCTGCCCCCGGGTATCACCCCCACCGGATATTGCCCCCGGGTGTCACTCCCCCCCCCACTGCCCCGTGTCGGTTCCTCCTCCCTTTCCCCGGTGCCCCCGTCACCTGCGTGTTGCACGTGTGCTCCAAGCCGTCCAGCGGCCTGGCGGTGCACACACGCGCGGCTGCTCCCGCACCTCGGCCAGCTCCCTGTCCTCCCAACGCCGGCTCACGCATGCTCCGGGGTGCCATGCATCCTCTGCCCCCCACGCCCGGGACCGCGGCTGCTCCTCGGGCGGCTCACCGCCCTCCCGACGCCAGCTCGCACGGCAGCGCACCCCACGCCCGGGACCGATCGGGCGGAGCGCCCAGATTGGAGAGAGGCGCCTTCTGGACCGGTGGGAGCTCGGAGAATGGACGGAGGGGGCTGGTGTCCCCCGGTGGCGGGGGGGGGGGGGGGCGAGGCTGCGGCATCCTCACTGCAGTTGTTTTGGGTGCCCGAGGACGTGTCTCACAGAGTGTGTGTGTATCACTGTGTGTGTGTCACGCCCGGAGCTGTGTTGAGGGGGAGGGGGTATGGTACAGTATATGTATATATACATATATATGCACACACACATACATACATACACATATATATATATACATACATATATATATATATATATATATATACAAAACACACAAGGAGAGACAAATATATATATATATATATATATATATATATATATATATATATACACGTACACGTACCCGTTCCAAGGATTGGTAAACAAGAGACAGCCCTCAATGTTGAAAATCAAAGTGATTTTTCAACATTGAGTGCTGTCTCTTGTTTAACAATCCTTGGAACGGTAACGTATAACTACATTCTCTATATGGGACGTGCACCTGTGGCTTCCCAGCACCTATTGGAGGGCCAACTGCCTTATCTGATAGGTGGCGAATAGATTTTATTGTTCGGCGCGTAGATTTTTTTGGTGATTTGTCGACCAGAGTGTGTATATATACATACAAACATAACTCATTAATAAGTGTACGAGTGAAACTATACGCTTATAGAATATTACATAACTTACCAGTAGTAATTTATGTAGGCTAAAAGGGCTGATGTGATGGCCAGAGCTGCTACCAAGCTACAAATAAGTATAATTTTGATCTTTGACATGGTCACTGTATAAAGAAGAAAAATCTTGGTCATTACCTGTGAGCAATGCACCCCCCTCCCCCGCAGTCAGCCAATCGGAGAGCGCGCACAAACCCACAGACAAACATCGTTTTTAGTGTATATATATATATGTATATATATATATATATATTACATAACTCATTAATATTGTACGTGTGAAACTATACGCATATAGAATATTACATAACTTACCGGTCTTAATTTATATATGCCAAAAGGGCTGATGTGATAGCCACTGCTCCGAGCACACTAATAAGGAGAAGCATTTTAATCTTTGAGGTGATCACTGTATAAAGAAGAAAAATCTTGGTTATTACCTGTGAGCAATGCACCCCACTTCCCCCCAACAGATATTGGGTAAATGGGATATGGGATTTAACCCTTCAGCGCACAAGGTGGCCCAGCAGCACAGGTGAGGGATTCCTACGTGAGACTGACCTTTTAACCCTTTAATCACGTCAGTGTCATTAGGTCACTTTGCTCCTACCTGGGACTGACCCTTTAATGCATTAAACACATCACTGTCATTAGGTCACTTTGCTCATTAGTAGGACTGACCCTTTAATCCATTAAACAAGTCACTGTAATTAGGTCACATAGGATGAATAAAATGATTAAATTCCACAGAATCTACAGCATATGTTACACTCCCCGTCACCAATTGTTTTGCTAAATGTACCCATGCCTCCTCTACTATCACTACACCATGCCCCCTCTACTATCACTACACCATGTCACCCTCTACTATCACTACACCATGCCCCATCTACTATCACTACACCATGTCACCCTCTACAATCACTACACCATGCCCTCTACAATCACTACACCAAGCCCCCTCTACAATCACTACACCAAGCCCCATCTACAATCACTACACCATGCCTCCTCCACTATCACTACACCATGCCCCCTTTACTATCACTACACCATGCCCCCTCTACTATCACTATACCATGCCTCCTCTACTATCACTATACCATGCCTCCTCTACTATCACTACACCATGCCTCTACTATCACTACACCATGCCTCTATTATCACTACACCATGCCTCTACTATCACTACACCATGCCCCCTCTACTATCACTACACCATGTCACCCTCTACTATCACAACACCATGTCTCCCTCTACTAACACTACACCATGTCACCCTCTACTATCACTACACCATGCCCTCTCTACTATCACTACACCATGCCCCCTCTACTATCACTTCACCATGTCACCCTCTACTATCACTACTACGTACTGGCATGCGCTAACTGCAATGGCTGCTGTGACTCCCTCAGCGCATGCGCCCGCACGGCAAACATGGCAGCGCCTTGCAGTGAGCCGCAAGAGCCTCCGGCGATTCCGTCGCAACCACCCGCAGCCCCCCTACACACAACCAGCACCTGCTGAGCACGCGCACCTTCTCGCATGCAGCGGAGGTGAGGGGAACAAGGGTAAAGCCCAGAGGGGGACCTTGGCTAGATCCTCCCCCTGGTGAAAAATACCAACGTCCCCGCTTGGGAACAGCGTAAAACAAAATAAGTTTACACAATATAAATGCAAGGCATAATATGTACAACTTATCAAATGCACTTTAAACCAGATTACATAACTACGTAAACATATTTATAACCGAGGCCAGCTTAGCTTGAGCTGGCTGCTGAGACTCATAGTGGGGTGCCCCTAACTGATCGTAAGCCATTCTAGTGGGAGGGCGCCTCACTCTGACTCCTGCGAGTCTCAGTCTCTGTACTGTAGCTTCGTCGTAAGAGAGATGATCTAGAGCTTGAGGCCCTGACTCTCTCATAATGGGTGAATCGGGCTGAACAAAGTCTCTGCTTGATTGAACAAAGTCTCTATTGGGCACGAAACTGCGACTTTTGGGGTCGAGGGGGCGACTTGTTGAAGCCGCAGGTGAGGGGACTTCAGGCTCAGGCCCATTACTCGGTGCTCCTTCAGGAGGTGCCCACCAGTATCCGGTGGAATCGGTGGAGGTTCCCTCCAAAGGGTCTTGATTACTTTCAGTTATTGAAACAGGAGTCTCTACAGACCCTTCGGGCTCAGTATTGGTAACACCTCCCTATAACTTCTCTACGGTTCCATATAACCAACCTCTATAGCTCCTACAGTTCTCTCGTCGTTAGGCGTTTTTTTTTTCCTCGTCGTTAGGCGTTTTTTTTCTCTCTCGTCGTTAGGCGTTTTTTTTCTTCTCTCGTTTGTTGTTTTTTCTCACGTTTCTTATCAATCAAACTCCTCCTCCTCCAACAGCATCTTTCCTCCATCCTGCTCCTCCTCTTCTTTCTTTGAATTTCCTCCCCAATTTGAATTGTTTCCCACTCGTTATTTTATTTCTAAAGCCGAGGTGGGCAACCCTGTCGCCATTCGCCACTTGTGGAGAATTGGCAATCAAAGTGTGGCGAATTTTAGTTTCCCAGTGTAATGGGAAGTGTGGGGGGCAAACGCGAGTCCCGCAGGAAGCGCGATCCCCTTGGCAAGTGCGAGTACGCCGGCAGTGACGGCGCTAGTGCAGAGGGGACGGGCCACGGACGGAGGAAGGGAGGTGAGTGGTGGAGAAAGAACAAATGAGAGAACAGTGGGGGCCGAGCACACACCACGGCAGCGACTGTGCCACAGACTCCCGTTTCGGTGCTGTGCTAGGCAAGGTAAGAAGCTGGCTCGAGATGATCATGAAATTGGGGTGGGGGGCATGATGGGAAATGAGATGATGAGGGGGGAAATTAGATGATGAGGGGAGGGGGTGAAATGAGAGGATTATGAGGGGGAGGTGAAATGAGATGATGATGAGGGTGGTGAGAAGATGATATGATGATGCTGGGGGGGAAATGAGATATGATGATGATGAGGGGGGAAATTAGATGATGATAATGATGAGATGATGACGAATGCGCAACATAATACCTCAATATTTACATGGTGTGGCTATTTTCACTTCTAATTCGCCACCCCTGTGGCTACATTGAAAAATAGGTTGCCCAACCCTGTGCTAGAGTGTTCTCTTGTCTTTTTACTTAGTTTCTCTTAGTTTTTCTTTGTTAAACTCCTTCAGTTTTTCCCTTATCCTCTTTTCCCCCCTCCTGCTCTTTTCCCTCTTCTTTTCATCCAACCATTTTACATGTTTTCCCTTTTTTTCTTTTCTTCCTTTCCTTCATTTTCGCCCACTCTCTCTTCTATCTTCAGTTCATGAACTACCTCCCCCATCTCTTCTTCTTCTGCTTCTTCCACACTCTCTCTTTTTGCTCTGTAGCTTTCTCTTTCCCATCCATCTCCTCTTTCCCAATTTCAATTTCATCCATCTTCATTAGTTCTAAAGCATAACATTCTATCAGTTACATTTCTCCTCTAATTGTTTCATATATCCTCACCCAATAACTCCTCCTATTGCTCCATATAACCTCACCCAATAACTCCTCCTATTGCTCCATATAACCTTTCCCTATAACTTCTCCTACTGTATTACTACATGTAACTGGAGCCGTAGATTGCGCAGCTCCTCCTCTCCGGTTCATAAACCGGATAGAATCGGGATCGATCCTTGCACCATTTCAAGGTACCGGCTTGTCATGAGCTGCTTGGCCTCATCCAGGTCCCTATAACTCCTCTTATTGCTCCATATAACCTCTCCCTATAACTCCTACTGTATTACTCCATGTAACTTCTCCCTATATATTCTCCTTTTACTGCATGTAACCCCTCCCTATAACTTCTCTACTGTTCCAAATAACCAATTTCTATAGCTCCTATTGTTCCATATACTGTAACCCATCCCTATAACTTCTCCAGATCCTCCATATAAAGGATGGACTATAGCTCCTATTGTTCCATATACTGTAACCCATCCCTATAACTTCTCCAGATCCTCCATATAAAGGATGGACTATAGCTCCTATTGTTCCATATACTGTAATCCATCCCTATAACTTCTCCAGATCCTCCATATAAAGGATGGACTATAGCTCCTATTGTTCCATATACTGTAACACATCCCTATAACTTCTCCAGATCCTCCATATAACTACTCTCGATAACTCCTCCTGTTGTTCGCTGTAGCCCCTATAATTGCTCATATTGATCCATATAACCACTCCCTATAATTCCTAATTCTCCATATACTGCATTCCCTGTAACTCCCAACGATTTCTCCATATAATTCCTTTTATTGCTCCATACAACTTCTCCCTATTGCTTCGTATAATTGCACCCTATAATCTCCTCCTTTAGCTCCATATAGTGATGCCCCTTTAACTGCTTATATTGCTCCATATAATGACGCCCTATTACTCTATATAGCCATTCCCTTTAACGCCTCCTAATGCTCCATATAACCTCTCCCTATCATTTCTCCTATTGTTCTGCATAAGTGCACCTTACACCGTCTCCTATTGCTCAATATTACCTCTCCCAATAACTCCTATTGTTCCATATAACCCCTCCCTATAACTCATCCTATTGCTCGATGTTACCTATCCTAGTAACTGTTATTGGTCTATACCGTCTCTCATTATAACACCTCCTATTATTCCCTTTAGCCCAGTGGCGGATTTCCCATTAGGCCGGGGGCGGCAAAATTTTGGGGTGGTAAAAATGCCTGCCCCAATATGCATTTGCTGCGCTCTCGGACCTAATGGGAATGCACTTACATGTGTCGGCCGCCTCCTTGCTGTCGCCCTATAGTTCTTTTGTAACCCCAGTGTGAAATGACGTAGCGTATGTTCCAACGTGACGTCACATGGTGTCTTGTTGCCATGGCAATGTGAGGTTGCGACATAAAACGCCGTCATTACATCGCGTTACCATGGCGACGCCATGCGCCATCATGTTGATGATGTACGTCCGTGGCATCATTTGACCCTGGGGTTCCAAAGGAGATAGAGGGCGACAGCCAGGAGGCGACTGATACAGCTAAGTGCCTAGAAGTTGCGGATTTTCAAACCCGCCGCTGCATTAACGCCTCATTATAACTATTCCTATTGTACATACAGTATAACTGCTCCCTATAACGCCTCCTATTGTTCTATATAACTGCTGCCTATAATTAATCTTTTTACTCGATATTACCACTACTTATAACTCCTGTTGGTCCACCGCTCATTATAACTCCTATGATTCCATATAATCCCTCCCCATAATTCCTCCTATTGCTCCATATAGCCGCTCCCTATAACTCCTATTGTACATATAACCGCTCCCTATAACTGCACTTTATAACTCCTCATATTGGATAAACGTTTCCCTCTAACTCATCCCCAAATCCCAAACTGACACACAAAATATGAGCAAATGATCCTAATATACTGTATGGGGTTTTATAGACCCAGGATTAAAATCTCTCTTTTAGGAGCAGTTGAACTGTAAAATACAGCATCATATTTGTGTTACCTCTTGGGCTGGAAGATGGTATGCCGTTCTCTTCATCATCAGGCTTTTTCTTATTCATGCTAAAAAGAGTTAAAATGGTTAAAACAAGCACATCAACAAGAATTTACAGCACACTTTTGGCCGCAGGGCCAGGGGAGTTAGAAGAGAACTCACTATGACCCAGATACACAAAAGTGTGCTAAGCTTTAGCATGCTTTACTCCCACTCATATGAATGTGAGCTGAGGCAGGACCTGGGCCTAATAGCTAGATTAGGGGAGGAAAAAGCCACCCCAGTTGTGGGCACTCAATCCCCCTCAGTGGTGAAATGGTGATAGATAAAAATGATCTTTTAATAGGTAAAAGTAAAATAACGGAGTAACTAACCGACGAAAGACACACCAAAATGCTGCCGTCTATTGAAGTGCTAGAGTGAGCAATGTGCTAATGTGAGCAATGTTTAGGATGATATTAGCCTACATAAGCCAGTCCAAATTACATATGATCAAGGCAATAATGGCTCCTTATTGGAGTTGCTAATATAGGATTGAGCCTATTATTGTGTTAGGAAGTGTACTTAAAATATACTGTAGCTTATGTATCTGAAGTAATAGCTGAACCGGCACTTGTCCAGGGATCGCTTCAGGCCTTCTTTGCCCAGTCTAACTAACACCTTCAGGAGGCGGTCCTCGTGATCTTCGAGAGTTCTTCCGAACACAATTATGTCACCGAGATAGACCAGACACTCGCGAGGATTCATATCCCCAATGGTCTTCTCCATCAGCCACAGGAAAGTCACTGGAGCTCCAAAAATGCCTTGGGGCATTCGGGTAAACTGATAGAACCCGAGGGGGCAGACGAACGCCATCTTCTCCTGGTCTTCAAAGCTCATGGGTACCTGAATCTCAGGTCCAGCACGCTGAATTTCTGGCTTCACGTCAGCGCATTGAGGATCTCCTCTATCCGCTGCAGAGTGTACTATCAGGTATGGTACGCCTGTTCAGGGTTCGGTAGTACATGCAGAGGCGAACGGACCCATTTTTCTTTCGTACCACCACAATCAGAGAGGCGTAGGGGACTTCGGAAATTCGGTCACTATGCCTGCTGTCTCAATCTCATTTAGGACATTTCTCACGTCCTCTACATCTCTGGGGGCGATACGTCTGGACCGCTCATGGAAGGGAGCGGTATTATTCAGACGAATCGTGTGCTGGGCGTTCTTGCTGCAGCCTACGTCCATCTCACTAGTGGAGAACACCTCTTGGCGTTCCTCCAGCTGGGCACTTAGCCGTCTCTTCCAGTCTTCTGACAGGGTCGATTCCCCGAAATCAAACTGTAACCCAGCAGGCTCATCTCGCACGGTAGCGGCGTTTACATGCGCCCTGGTTTCCAAGTGAGTGACTGGGTATATGACCGGGCTCAGGACATATCAGGGCCTCCACTTCCATGGGATGGGTCTTGTTCGTGTTTAACTGAGGTATGTCCATTCGTACTTGCACCACACCTTCAATGGGGTAGTCCTCGTTACTCAGACCCCACAGCTTCATCTTGTCTGCCGACTGCAAGGACAGATGATTAAGATATTTATCATAGATGGGCCGGTAGATGGTCACCTGGGACCTGGTATCCAGCAAGGCCGACGCCTTCCACGTGGACCAGGATGAGGGCAGTCGGTCCCACTCTACTGTAAATGTTCTGTTGGGTTGCTTCGTCAGGGCAGTCCTCCGGTTCATTCTCCGCCAGCTCTGGTATGGTTGCAAGAGATCGTGGCGCTTTTAGACGTAAGGGTGTCGCCTGTACTACGTAGGACTTGGCCACCCAGTGGTGGGTGTGTTGGACTCTGGGCAGTTCCTAGAGACATGACCGGATCAGTCACAATGATAGCAGCGGATATCATTCTGGGCCTTGAGGGCAGGATTAGAAGCCAAACTCCTGGTTTCATTGGGGGCGGAAACCGGCACCACGGGAAGAAAGATATCTTCGGCACCTTTCGCCTCTTTAGGCCTCGAGGCCTTTGCTTCCTTGGTCTCTTCCTTACATGATTCTTTCAGTTTGTTAGGGGCGTGCAGATACGTATAAGAATCATGCCCTTTCACCACCCTCAGTAGATCTTCCACCGTAGGAGGCTCATCTTGTAGTAAGGAGCATCAAATCATTATAACAATATTCCCTCACACGAATTATTTTCGGCGGAACTCATTTACTTCGCAGGCTTTCATGATTTTGTGAGAGCGTAGGTCCCAGAAAACCAGCTGGATCCGCTGAATAAATTTGGTAGGTCTTCCCCCTCTTTTTGGCAAAGATGATAGTACTTGGACCACAGCTCACTTTCATAGTCTTCCACGCCATAGGTCCGTGTCATGAAGCCATCAGCTTTTGCGCCTTGACCTCGGTATGCTGATCTCTGTACATCTTCATCATTGTAGATGCGGGAGGTCTCAAGACACTCCATTATCCTCCGTAAAAAGACAGTGTCTGGGCAGGACCATTCCTCCAGAACTTGCAATGTGGAGTCCTTCCAGGCTTCGAAGGTCTCTTCGCCTGCGGGAGTAGGTTTTATCCCTGAAAAGTTTCAGCTTATAATATTGCTGCGAGGGACGGGATTGGGTCTTGGTGACTCCCAGCTGCTGTATGGCTTTTGCCAACATTTGTATGTCGACGGCACGGAAGGAACTGGGGCTACCCATACTCGAGCGGCAGTTAGAACAGGCTATGACACAGCATCGTCTCCACAAAGGCTCTCTGAGGGCGAGGGAGACAGTCGCATAGCAACCTATTGCAAGTCCGTGCGAGAACTACAGGGTTCTGATTTTACAGGCATTTCGGAGTAGATAATGAGACACCCGTTACTGAGTTGGATGGGCCTTCTTCTATTAAATCTTGTTCCCCAATCACTAAAACTGGGCACCACACTCCGTCTGCTTCTGTGCGGCGGCCTAGGAGTTTTGCATCTCGTAGGCCTGAGTACTGACCCAGTAAGAGGCATATGTCATAGGTGGAGGTGTTAGCGGGGACCTGTCCAACAGCAAGCGTCTGTTGAGGCAGGACTTGTCTCTTCAACGCACATTCATAAACCTCCTGGCGGGAAGGTAATGATAGGGCGAGCGACATCATTTAGTGACTAAGTTCGGGCACATCAGGTCTGAATCTCAGCAGCGCCTCCAAATGTAGCCCTGTTTCCCCCTAAACTGGAAGGCTACCGTTGCTGCCGCTACCGGTTGGCTCACAGAGGGCCTAAGCGTCCGCCACTGGGAGCCTGGGGTGATATACTTAACGTCTCGGTGCAGCGCCTCCACCTGCATAGGATCCCAACGTAGTGGGAGGAGCCCCTCACAGGAGCCAATAATAATAACACATAGATTATAATAATAACTTTTACTGCAACACATGTATATCTTACTGGTTTCTACTAAATGCTAATAAGATACAGCTACCCTCCAAGCCATGCACGGCCGTACCCACCACCACCACCATGTTCCCCACACCGTGTCCTTAGTGTCCCGCACCCATCCCCATGTGTGAGACAGCGCTGCCCCTTAGAATAAATGTACGGTTGGTGCACTTGGCGTATTTAGGTACCTGCCGGGTGCTTCAGCACCCGGACGCGCCGACAACAACAGGGTAGATTGGATCCGCTTATCCAGCGATGAAGGTCTGTGATGAGTCCGCCTCCGCTTGGGGTGGTATCCGGTTGGAGGGTCCCACCGTGATGATAGTCTCTGTGCAGCAGGTGTCTAGTCCCAGACCACATGTAATCAGGATGCAGCCACGTCCTGAGAGTGTCCCTAACTTTAAATGCTACAGAGGCAGTGTCCCTATCTTATTGGCCTGTCCCTGTAGTAACCACAAGCTGAGTTGAGTCAGGGCCTAGCTGGGGCCTACTGGGGGTAATCTGGCCTAGTACGGGGGCCCCAGACCCCTACACTGATGGTATCCCCGCTCCAACTCCTTGGTCCCCAGCACGCCAAATGTAACAACTCTAGCCGCAGGGGATTGTGGCAGCTCCATTGGCTGTGTCTGATCATGTGTGCTTGCAGCCCCAGTGGCTGCTGGGAGTTGTAGTCCCCGCAGAGCATGGCCACCGCATGCGCCAACTGCAATGGCAGCCGCAACTCCCACTGCGCAGGCGCTCGCATGGCAAACATGGCGGCACCATGCAGAGAGCCACCGGAGCCTCCGGCAATCCCCCCTTCGCACCACCAGCGCCTGCCGAACATTTCCGACTTCCCGCACGCAGCGGAAGTGAGGGGAACAAGGGAAAAGCCCAGAGGGGGACCCTGGCTACATATATATATAGGGGGGGGTGGAGGGTGGGAAGGTTTTTTGTATTTGGGGGGTGGGTGAGGATTTTTGGTATGGGGGGGGGGGTGGAAAGTGAGGAAGAGAGAAGTTAAGAGTGAGAGGGAGGGGAGAGACATACATGGGAAGAAGGGGGGAAATAGAGGAGCAGGGAATCGAGGTGTGCAATGGAGGGGCGTGTAAGACCGCCGACACGGAAGTGGGGGCTCATAACTCTAGTCGTGGGTCCCGCAAAAAATCCGTCTGTGGCCCTGTGTACAAATGAAAGTATACGCTTATACAATATTACATAACTCATTAATAAGTGTATGTGTGAAAGTATTTGGCGTATAGAATATTACATAATTCACTAATAAGTGTACGTGTGAAAGTTTACGCTTGTAGAATATTACAGCACTCACTAATAAGTGTACGTGTGAAAGTGTAAGGATTCTGCTCGATCCATGCCGGGTTTTCACTATGTCCAGGTTTGCTGTCTCTCCTGCCCTTTCTGCTCACTGTGGCCATTTTGGGTACTGGCAACTTGCTTTATAAGGCCTCGGCATGGTCAGCGCCCGTGCTGAGGCACGCTCTCACTTACCAGTGAGCCCCTGCAGCCGCAATGAGAGCGGCTTTAGCAGGGGCTCGCCAACGCTTCCGCAAGCGTGCGGAAGCGTAGGTCTTATTCAATTTTTAGTTTCAAGCTCTCAAGGGAGCGCAGCGCCGGTTACGTGAGCGGTTCACCCAATGAGGGCGTACCAGCTCCGTGAAGTCACAGCGCCCCTCCCCCCCCCGACACGCCCCCGGACGGAGCGCGGTCTAAGGCCAGGGAAAGCACCCGCTTTCCCTTAGCCTCAGCGCGCCTCCGGACGGGCTGAGTCACCATGGCTGCAGTTACAATAGGGAGTCACAGAGCAAAGTTCTGAGTTTGCAGCTCCTGTTGGTCTTCGCAGTTATGCCTTACCCTCTTCCCTGTTGCAATTTACTATTGCACTTGATATCGGTTTATGTTATATTTCTGTTAGTCTGGTATTTAAGGACCAGTGAGTTACCTGTTGATATGATTGGCCGGCCTTACCAGATTAAATAGTCCTCCTCCATCCTGCTCCTCGTCGTCCTTCATCTTTCCTCCATCCTGTTCCTTTCTTCTTTCTTTGAATTTCCTTCAATTTCCTCCTCAATTTGAATTGTGTCACACTGCGTTATTTCTAAAACATAACATTCCAAAAGTTACATAACTCCTCCTATTGCTCCATATAACCTCTCCCTATAACTCCTCTAATTGCTCCATATAACCTCTCCCTATAACTCCTCTAATTGCTCCATATAACCTCTCCCTATAACTCCTCTTATTGCTCCATATAACCTCTCCCTATAACTCCTCCTATTGCTCCATATAACCTCTCCCTATAACTCCTCCTATTGCTCCATATAACCTCTCCCTATAACTCCTCTTATTGCTCCATATAACCTCCCTATAACTCCTCCTACTGTATTACTCCATGTAATTCCTCCCTATATCTCCTCCTTTTACTGCATGTAACACCTCCCTATAACTTCTGTTCCATATAACCAATTTCTATAGCTCCTACTGTTTCATATACTGTAACCCATCCTTATAACTTCAAGATCCTCCATATAATTACTCCCTATAACTCCTCATGTTGTTCACTATAGCTGTTCCCTATAATTGCTCATATTGATTCATATAACCACTCCCTATAATTCCTAATTCTCCGAACACCACATCACTGTAACTTCTACTATTCCCCTATAATTCCTTTTATTGCTCCATATAACCCCCCCTTATTGCACCGTATAATTACACCCTATAGCTCCTTTTGCTCCATATAGCGTTGCCCCTTTAACTGCTTATATTGCTCCATATGACGACGCCCTATTGCTCCATATAGCCATTCCCTATAACTTCTCCTATTGCTCGGCATAAGAGCAAACTATAACGCCTCCTAATGCTCTATATTACCATTCCTAATAACTCATATTGTTCTATATAAACACTCCTATAATTCCTATTGTTCCATACGACTCCTCCTATTGTTACATATAGCCCATCCCTATGACTCCTCCTATTCCTCAATATAATCACTCTCTATTACCACTATTGATCCATATAACCCCTCCTATTGATCCATATAACGCTTCCCTATAACTTTTCTTATTGCTTTATGTAACAACTCCCGATACTCATCCTATTGCTCCATATAACCGCTCATTATAACTTCTCCTATTGCTCCATGTTACAACTCCCTATAAATCCTATTGCTCCATAGAACCACTCCCTATAAATCCTCTGACTTCTCCCTAGAACTCCTTTTTGCTCCATATAACCTCTTCATACTGTATATCTCCTTCTATTGCTCAATATAACCATGACCCTGTAACTGCTCCTATTGCTCAATATAACCACACCACTTAACTCTTATTGCTCCATATAACTGCTCCCTATAAACCTCTTCCTATAGCTTCGTATAACAGCTCACTTTAACTTCTGCTTTTGCTCTCTATAACTGCACCCTATACCTCCTCCTACTGCTCTTTCTTACCACTCCTTATAACTCCTATTTCTGCATATAACCCCTCCCTATAACTCCTCATTTTGCTCCATATAACAGCTCCCTATAACTGCTTCCATTGATTCATATAACTGCCCCCTATAATTCATTCTATTACTCAATATTACTACTCCCAATAACTCCTATTGTTCCATAGAACGCCTCCCTATAACTCTTCTTGCCCCATATAACTCCTCCTATTACCCCATATAACAGCTCCCTATAACTCCTCCTATTGCTCGATGTTACCTCTCCTAATAACTGTTATTGGTCTATATTATCTCATTATAACACCTCCTATTATTCCCTTTAGCCCAGTGGCGGATTTCCCATTAGGCCGGGGCTCAGGGCGGCAACATTTTGGGGTGGTAAAAATGTCCTCCCCCAAATGCATTTTCCACGCTCTCGGGCCTTTCGGGCCTGCGACAGGATGAATGAACGTCACCAGCTCTATGCCTGGCAGACGTATGTGTAGCTATGCAGTGCAGCAGTGACGAGGTTAATTTTCAGGTGGGAAGCTCCTGACAAGAGTGGTCCAAGCTGCATAATCAAGGTGTTTTAAAACCCCCAGGCTGTACACACATGCCGGCTAGCTGGTCAGGAGACAGGAGTGAAATGCTGAAGAAAGATTACGGCTACAAGGTCTGTTTCCAAAGTACATGTTTGATGAACTGTCTGTGTCCTGCATTCTGAAAAGAAGCTGTCTTGTTTTTCCATGCTGAAGAGAAGCTGTTTTGTTTTTGTGTGCTGTCATTTTTAAGGCTCAATAAATAAGCCTTATCAAGGAAAACCGCGTATGGTTGCATGTACCCTGCAACAGGACCTAATAGGAATGCATTTACATGTGTCGGCCGTCTCCTTGCCGCCACCCTATAGTTCTTTTGGAACCCCAGCGGCAAATGACGTTGCGGATGTTTCAACGTGATGTCACATGCGCCTCGTTGCCATGACAATGCTAGGTTGCGACATCAAATGCCGTCATTACATCGCCTTACAATGGCAACGCGACGCCATGCGCCATCACGTTAATGATGTCCGTGGCGTAATTTGACCCTGGGGTTCCAAAGGAGATAGAGGGCGGCAGCAAGGAGGCGACTGACACAGCTAAGTGCCTAGACGTTGCGGATTTTCAAATCCGCCGCTGCTTTAACCCCTCATAACAATTCCTATTGTACATACAGTATAACCGCTCCCTGTAACGCCTCCTATTGTTCAATACAATTGCTGCCTATAACTTATCCTTTTACTTGATATTAGCACTACTATTAACTCAAAAATCAGAAATGCCCAGCGCAACATCCCAAGTGACAAAACATATAGTACAATATTTCAGTGCTAATCTGCGTACATGAGTAAGGGTCATTTAGTTAAACAGCAAAGGATGAGAAATGAATCTCTGTATGGTGCTTCTAATTCCCAGAATAGTGCAATGATGGCAATATAGCCCAGGAGTCAAGGGTTGAGTCAAATCAATGAAAAAATGTATATATGTGACAGGGTATATAGCTCACCAAATAAAGCCTGATATGGACAGAAAGCATATGTAGCCATGCATAATAATGACTGCATACATCTTCCCTGTTGGCAGTAAGTCCTGGTAAGTACAGGCCTGCCAGCAGTAGTTATGGAGGTTTTCCCTCACACCCTGGTGTGGTGCCCTGTGTAAGGAAGGGAGTGGCTGTATGCTCTGAGTCCCTGGATAGTGACATCAGAGATGCGCCTGCCCCCTGAGGTATAAAGGGCACAACACTGCCAGTTAGTGTTGTTGTAAAGTGTTGCAAGGTTGGCAGAGAAGCATCTGGGAGAATGTATCTTCCTGCATAAGGGATTGGAGGAATACTTTTGTGACCCTAGTGCTGTAACTAGCGGTAGCAGAGTGACCAATCAAGTCTGTCTAAGCCACACTGTGTCCAGGGACCTGGCGCAGTAGTGATCTCCCTAGGAGAAAGGGAATCCCACTCCAATACGGGAGGGCGTACCTGGCAAAGGGACAGCACGGAAAGATGTGCGGCTAGAGCCGGCAGCTGCATGGGGCAGTCTGCTACATCCAAGCATACAATAAAGATGTCTTGTTCAAAGAAACCCCCACTGTGTGAGTGTGAGATTACTCTGCAGTGGCGGTCACCACCGAGAAGGAGTTCCTCACCAGGACCATCTCCCTGCGGAAGCATAGACCCTGATGAGGTGGAGGCGCTGCACGTGAAGTAAGTTGGACTCGTACCCACTACCTCAGCGACCTGTCCTGATGATATCCCCTAATAACACCAAGCGGGAGACTCGGGAGTCCTGTTACTTGCAGGTGCACCACCACACACGACCTTGTAATGGGGACCGGTTAGACCACACGGGCCAATGTGAGATTGGGTGGGTCAGACAAGGGGGGTCCAGCCGTTACACATGTTATGGTGTATCTTAAAATTGTTTGAAACACTATGTGTCTCCAAACCCTTTTTGATGTTATACACATGTTCCGCGAATCTTCTCTTAAGGGGTCTTCCCGTTCTCCCCACATATTGTAGGCCACAGGGGCACTCTAAAAGATACACACAAAAGCTTGTTTTACAAGTAATAAGACTTTGGATAATATACATTTTTCCAGTCACTTTGGATGTAAATCCTTTACATTTATGTCCAAAACTACAGCCTATACATTTTTTGCAAGGATAGTAACCCTTAAGATCTCCCAACCACATATTAGGACCCGATCCCTGGTTCTTTTTTGGGCAGCTTGGAGCTAGTTGTGATTTTAAATTCTGGGATTTTTTGTAAACAATTTGTGGTTTACTTGGTAAAATGGACTTAAGGACAGGATCCCTTTGTAGAATCCCCCAATGCTTGTTTAACACTTTTACAATGCCTTGAGACATCCCATTATATTGTGTAATAAATGGGATGAACATTTTATCAGAGTTCACTGGGTTCTTTATCTTAGGTTTTATCAAGGCCTTATTACTTGTAAAACAAGCTTTTGTGTGTATCTTTTAGAGTGCCCCTGTGGCCTACAATATGTGGGGAGAACGGGAAGACCCCTTAAGAGAAGATTCGCGGAACATGTGTATAACATCAAAAAGGGTTTGGAGACACATAGTGTTTCAAACCATTTTAAGATACACCATAACATGTTACCAGAGGGTCTTACGTGCATAGGGATAGATAGCCCAAGAGTGGGGATCAGAGGAGGAGATAGATTACAGAAGGTATCTCAGCAAGAGAGCTTCTGGATCTACACTTTAAAAACGCTCTCCCCCAAAGGTCTAAATATAGACTTTGATCTAGCTTCATTCCTATGAGGGCTCCCTCACTCATTCACATACTATAGAGGTCAGATTACTCATAACTGTTCACCTTCCAAGAATATATTTTATTGTTTTAAACAAACCTGTTCCTCCTTTTATTTGTAACACCATTTAATTGTAACACCATTGATTTGTAACATCATTTGTCATAATAATTGTATATCAAATTAACATAATCATTAGACTGTATATGAGTTATGATAATGTATTTGAATTCTATTGGCAATGTAATTCACTAAGATGTTTTTCTACCCCACTGCAATCAAATCAGCAGTAAATGCATCTGTGTTGTTTTTAATTGTTTAATTGTTAAGTAAGTTCCGACCCACAAAGTGTTAAGAACGAGCTATATAAGTACAAGGGATTGCATAGGCTCCACAATCCCCTGACGAAGTGACGTTCCCCGTCACGAAACGCGTAGGGAGGAGCCTAAAGTGAACGTCAATCAGGACTCTCATCCACTCTCCGGTCAGTTTACTGAACAGTGACGTCAGCACGCGCAAGTCTGGATAGCGCGAAACACACGCGACCAGAGGCAGGAGCTGACAGAGACTGGGGTGTGCTGTGGGACAGCCGGGTCGGGCGTTTGAATTGTTTTTAAACGCACGGAACTTGTGAGTATATTTCTGCAGCTAGCTAGGATGCGTCATTAAAGTTTTTTTACTGTATTGCGCAATCCTCTGTCTTTTGTATACCCCTATGCTGGAGGCACATACAGGAGAGCAGCACAGAAGGAGAAAGCACTTTCCAGAGACGGAGTTTCTTCAAGGATCCAGGAGAGACAGAATCAACACGTGGGGTTCGGGTTAACCTGTGAACGTCTGGATTTGAAGAAACAAAGATACAGATTCTCTCAACTGCATGAGACCCACTTTATATCTAGTAAGTGGGCATTTCATTTAAAGGCATACAAGGGAGAACTCCATTTGCTGTCAAGTCAATACTGCGCAATGTGGTGTCTCTGTTCTTGTCTCAATCAATAGGAATATAACTTGCTGCAGGAGAGTGACTTTATTCTACCCAAGTCAAGGACAGAGTCCATTTCACTCATAGACTTTGAAAAAGACTTCACTTCACTGATATATCCTTTACATTATTTTATTTTATTAATATATGTATTGTTAATATTATCACCATTTGTATGCGCCAGGTATTTATTCCACTTTTGTATTAATATAATTTATTGTGCCTGTTCCTTTAACACAGCAAAACATTCAAAATAAACAAAAGAAAGGCCTACTCCGCTTTGGAGAATATTTACACATTTAGTCCAGCCTTCTCTAACTGGGTGTGTAGCGAAGCAAATTACCACCCCCAAACATATTTACAGATATACAACAGTCCCATAAGAAAGTCATATCTGCTTAGCTGTAGGGGGGAGGCCTCTCTGCTCTCCTGGGTTCACACCCTTGTGCTATGGCAATGTTAGGGTCCAGGTTTAGAGGTCTTGCCCCCTTTGTCTTGCTGTCAGCCTGTAGTCCTTTTTCAGCAAAAGACATATGTTGTTCCCCAGTTCAGCCCAGTTGTGGGCTAGGGATCTCTGGTCTGTCCTTCCTTGTGCCAGCCCCAATTATGAGCTAAAGAAATCTTCCTGTGTCTCACTTGACACTATTTCACAGAGCTCTGACAGTCCTAATCAGCCAAGTGTAGTCTGGTTGAATGCTGGTGTGCAATTAACCAGCACACTGCAAGATTAGAGGAAAGTTTTCTCCAACAGTGATAAGTCCCTGTAACAATGACCACACTGGGTCTGTAATATACAGGAACATGATAACTGCTAATTGGAAAGTGGGGTGGGGCGAGCTTAAACCCTGAGAGGAGGGGTCACACCTCCAAACAACCAATAGTTGCAAATAGCCCAGCAAGCTCTAGAACCCCAAAACCCACTTACCTCATATACAGCATATATATTTGTGTCAAAAAGGAGTGCTACTGAGCGTGGCCAAATGTTCAAAACAAAAAACAGAAATGCCCAGCACAACATCCAAAGTGACAAAACATATAGTATAACAACTCCTGTTGGTCCATATTACCGCTCATTATAACTCTTATGATTCCATATAATCCCTCCCTATAACTACTGCTATTGTACATATAACCTCTCTGTATAACTACTCCTATTGCTCCATATAACAGCACCCTATAACTCCTCCTATTGGATAAACGTTTCCCTCTTACTCTTCCCCAAATCCCAAACTGACACACAAAATATGAGTAACTGATCCTAATATATGGGGTTTAATAGACCCAGGATTAAAATCTCTCTTTTAAGAGCAGTTGATCTGTAAAATACAGCATCATATATTTGTGTTACCTCTTGGCCTGGCGGCTGGCATAAAGTTCTCCTCATCATCAGTCTTTTTGTTCTGGCTAAAAAGAGTAAAAATGATTAAAAAACTAGCACATCAACAAGAATTTACAGCACACTTTCGGCCGCAGGGCCAGGCGAGTTAGAAGAGAACTCACCAATAGGTCTTAACGAAGGTTTCATGTATGCCCCATTTATATAATATAGCCTGTTGCCTTTTTAATGACATTCAGTTCATGATGAGCATTAAAAAGATACTCACTATAAACCTTTCTTTTTGTGGCAGAGAAATATATATGCAGATAACTTTTCTGCTACTATATGTAACAGTATCGTAAATATCAAGGAAATCATTCCTGTGCTCAAGTATATGTTTACAGTGCATGTTTTGAGCATGCTTTTATTATTCCTAAGTACTTACCTTGCATAGATGAGGAGATCTGAGCAACGTTTGCATTTTACTCTGTAAACAAAAGGAAAGGGTCAGAAATCACCATAGCTACATAATAAAACAAATCTCTCTTTTAGGAGCAGTTCAACTGTAAAATACAGCATCATATATTTGTTTTACCTCTTGGGCTGGTGGCTGGCATAAAGTTCTCCTCATCAGTCTTTTTGTTCTGGCTAAAAAGAGTAAAAATGGTTAAAACCAGCACATCAACAAGAATTTACAGCACACTTTTGGCCGCAGGGCCAGGCGAGTTAGAAGAGAAAAACTCACAAAGTGTGCTAAACTTTAGCATGCTTGACTCCCACTCATATGAATGTGAGCTGAGGCAGGATGTGGGCCTAATAGCTAGATTAGGGGAGGAAAAAGCCACCCAGTTGTGGGCACTCAATCCCCCTCAGTGGTGAAATGGTGATTGTGATGGGGGGAGGATGGGGTTAAACTGATTTGCTATGCATTACTGTGTTTGCCCTGTCCCAGACATTTTTGTCCTCCATTGGCAAGCCATTCCCTGCTTGCTATATTAAAAGTCAAAATGCATTGCTTGCCATACCCTCTAACCGACACATGATGGTGGTCTAGAAGCCAGCATTTCAATTAGAAATGCTAACTCTAGAACGAAAGCACCCAGAAACCTGATTTTTGAAGGGTAAGTACAGTAAAACACCACACACACACACACAAACTTTAAATGTAAAGCAGGATGTATTCTTTAAGTCCGAGGAAGAATTCCTCGGACATACAGCTGTGAGACGGGTGAATAAGGTGGGCGTATTTTTATGACTGAGCCTCAAACGAGTCTCGCTGACTAAGCGTCCCCCTGTCTAAAAGAGTGTCAGTCATGAAAAGACCCAGAGACCCACAGTATATACAAAACTGGCATACTGATGCACAACAGATGCCAGGCTATTGACACCTCTGGGTCAAAAATCAGAATCAGCGGCGCCAAGGTATGGGTGTATCCCAGCTATGCGAAGTGGCACAGGTGTCAACCTGACCCATGCGCTTTGCATAACGGACAGCCTTTTTGACCGGTCTTATGAACTGTGGGCAACCTGGCTATTGGTGGGTTTAATTGTTCCCACGAGGAGATTGGATCCACATGTTTAAAGATAGCTTTGGCCAGTCTATAACCGTGGCTCCCACGGTATCACCAGTGTGATTCCTGAATTTTGATCCATGATGTAAAGACACAAGACTTTGTTCTAGCACAGCGGCAACCGATCCCGGAGAAGTGGTTAATAACAACGCAACCAAGGATTTGCCCCAAACTTCGGAATTCATTATCCCTGGTGACTCTGGAACGAATTCTAACGAAATTCCTTGAGGTGACTGAGATATCAGATCGGCAACTTGCGATCTGGCCACGGGGCCTTTAAACCAAGACTGCATTTCTTGCACTTGCAAGCAAAGGACAATTTATTTTGTTCCCTCATCCCAGTAAGTGTTGTTTTATGTGTATTCTGCAGGTGTCGTGTGTTTGTCTATTAAGGAAATAAATCACAATTTATTTTGCAACTTGTTCTGTTCAATCAAGTACCCAGATATATAAATGTATTGATAAAGTTGGTGTCCATCGTGACAGGCTTTTAAATTACTGGTGGCAGAGATGGGATACATTGAGCCCATGTTATAAAATCCTGCGGGGTCTTATAACATAGGGAGAACCTCTAACATTGTGAGCTCCCAAGGCAAGAGAAAGCGTACAGTGATAGATAAAAATAAGCTTTTAATAGGTAAATTAAAATAACGGAGTAACTAACCGACGAAAGACAAACACAAAAATGCTGCCCTCTATTGAAGTGCTAGAGTGAGCAATGTGCTAATGGGAGCAATGTTTAGGATGATACTAGCCTACATAAGCCAGTCCAAATTACATATGA
The DNA here is from genome assembly GCF_040206685.1 of Ascaphus truei. Lineage (NCBI taxonomy): Eukaryota > Metazoa > Chordata > Amphibia > Anura > Ascaphidae > Ascaphus > Ascaphus truei. Next base: position 14,028 of record NW_027457180.1, on the reverse strand, counting down.
TCAAGGCAATAATGGCTACTTATTGGAGTGGCTAATATAGGATTGAGCCTACTATTGTGTTAGGAATATCTGAAGTAAATAGCTATAGGATTGCTGCGCAGAACTAGATTAAATAAGTAACTCTGTATATAATAATCTATATGAAGGAATCAGTATCCTGTAGCTAGTAACTACTGTAACTGTATAATATCACAAGCCTGTGCATGTGATAGGTTGTTACCAGGACTCCTATAAGGCAGCATAATTAGTAAATGAATAGCTATATATACACACACAATGATCAGTATGAAGGGATCAGTACCCTGTAACTAGTAACCACTAGTATATATCACAAACCTTTGCGTGTGAGAAATGGTAATCATAGTTCCTAGACAGCAGCGATATATGTGGAAGGCTGTTGACCATGCGGAGTTCCAATAAGAAACCACAGCGTCTGACACAGTGTGTGATTTGCAGAGGAGACATAATGCAACTGTTCCCCATATAGCTGCAAACTAGGAGTGAAGAGCACACGGAGGACTAGTTGTAAGGAATCCATTCCTGGGTTTGGCTGGAGCTCACTCTTGCAGAGTTGGTGAACTCTCAGACAGACCTCCCCTTGGATCTGCAAGCACTATCACCTGTGCTTGCAATTACTGCAGCTGTTTCTCTGCTCTGTCATTCTATGGATTGGCTCCCTGCCCTTCATATACTGGGTTTTTCCCTGTTCCTCATTGCCGAGCATAACCCAAGATTCACTTGGATGTAACTGTGTTTGCCACAAGCTACACTGCCTTAGCCTTGCCTTGTTCCTGAGACCTGCTGCATTCACCCCAGCAGAGGTCCACTTCCTGGTTCCTGTGCTGGAGCGCTGGATCCCCAATGCCAGCCTTACCTTGTTCCTGAGACCTGCTGCATTCACCCCAGACAGAGGTCCGCTTCCTGGTTCCTGTGCTGAAGCGCTGGATCCCCAGTGCCAGCCTTGCCTTGTTCCCGAGACCTGTATTCTCCCCTTGCAGAGATCTTATCATGGGCCGCTCTCGCTCCTCGCGCAGAGGCCATTCCTGCGCTTTAGCTACTACGCTGAAGTGGTGTGCACCTGACTTCCTGTTGCTGAACTCCAGCCTGGACATCGACTACCCTACGTCTCCAACCCTGACCCTGGCGTGTCTATGGATTACCCTGGCTTCTCCAACCCTGACCCTGCTACGATTGACTATGGCCTGCACAACCCTGAACCGACTTTGTGGTCTAATGTCGGTGTATTCACATCCCCACCTCAGCCCCGCGGTCCGGTCCCGGTTTGTGGCGAGCACGTCCGTTACACTAGTACACGGGTGCGCAAACTGGGTGCGTTAGATTATCTGAGGGGGGCGTGGGGTTTAAAGGGAACAGCACACGGAGGACTACTAGATCCTAATACCAGAGGCATGAGTGCTAGTGAATAGACAATGAGGGGGCCGTAGAGTTACATGGACACCCTAATGCGGACTGCTAACCCCTGTTACAGCAGAGGCACGTTCCTACAGCAGTATGGCTCGGTCTTAGAATGTACTAGTCCTCCGTGCAGTCACTTGGGGCAGATTTACAGAGCTCCGCTAGTTACTTAACGAGAAGTTAAGTTAACCTCCTGTTAAATGCTAACAGGATCTTCAAAGCTCACAAAGTCCTCTTACTGCTAAGGTGGCCTTCGGTCAACTTTAAGGGCCGTTTGTGTTATTGATATGCAAAAGAGATGTGGAACACCTTATCTCATACCCACAGCAGGCCATTAATAACTGCAGGCCTTAACGCTATGTTCTTTTAGGTCATGGCTATACCTGACATTAGATGCTTCTAGCATCTCCCCCCTGGTCGTAGATATTTATTTAAGCCTGGTCCATGCTGCTGAAGTGGACTACTTTGGCTTCCTATATTACTTTAGCAATGTAAGAAACCAAGTGAATACCCTGGTCTAGTCCACAAAATGTATCCACGATGTACAGAATTAACCCCTTGAAAGCCATAGTTGCCATGAAGGCATGCAGTATGCATGCCTTAATGGTTACTAAGATAGCCAGAGGGTTAATAACAATACCCTAACTACCTTACAACCCACTGTATGTCAAACAATATTACATAACTTACATAAGTGTACGTGTGAAAGTGTACAGTTTATAGATTATTACATAACTCACTAATAAGTTTACATGTTGGACCACCGACATAGGGGGAGAGCTGGGACAGGTGTCTTGGGCCCAGTGGCCGCCCATGGCCCAGACGGCTCGCGTTGGAAGTTGGCGCTGACCTCTGGCCAGGCCTAACTTCTTTGCCCAGCTGCTGGTCCTCTCGTTGCCGCCGGGTCCCAGTTTTGTATGTATTTGGGGGGTAAGAGTTTTTTTAAATGTATTTTTTGTTGTATGTATTAGGGGGGTGGGACGTTTTATGTATGTGTTTGGGGGGGTGGGGTGAGGCTTGTGTGTATTTGGAGACTGAGAAGAGTTTTGTACACATGCGTGGTGGGAATGTTGTGTGTGTGTCTCCAGAGGGAGGGGGATGAGTATGAGGAGGGTGGATTGAGGGAGTGGGATTGAATGAGTGGGGTAATTGATGGAGGGGGGGAGCGAGAGGAGTGGGGGTGAGGGTGGGAGTGAGTGAGGAAGAGAGGGGGAAAGAGTGAGATGGAGGGGAGAGAAATACATGGGAAGAACGGAGGAAATAGAGGAGCGGGGAATCCAGGTGTGCAATAGAGGGGCTTGCAAGACCGCCGACACGGGAGTGGTGGCTGACAACTCTAGTCGTGAAAGTATCCGCTTATAGAATATTACATCACTCACTAATAAGTGTACGTGTGAAAGTATACGCTTATTGAATATTACATCACTCACTAATAAGTGTACGTATGAAAGTATACGCTTATAGAATATTACATCACTCACTAATAAGTGTACGTGTGAAAGTATACGCTTATAGAATATTACATCACTCACTAATAAGTGTACGTGTGAAATTATACGCTTATAGAATATTACATCACTCACTAATAAGTGTACGTGTGAAAGTATACGCTTATAGAATATTACATCACTCACTAATAAGTGTACGTGTGAAAGTATACGCTTATAGAATATTACATCACTCACTAATAAGTGTACGTGTGAAAGTATACGCTTATAGAATATTACATCACTCACTAATAAGTGTACGTGTGAAAGTATACGCTTATAGAATATTACATCACTCACTAATAAGTGTACGTGTGAAAGTATACGCCTATAGAATATTACATCACTCACTAATAAGTGTACGTGTGAAAGTATACTCTTATAGAATATTACATCACTCACTAATAAGTGTGAATGAGAGAACGTGGGGGTGGACAACACACCCCGGCGGCTACCGCGCCCCAGACTCGTTTCGGTGCTGTGCTAGGCAAGGTAAGAACCTGGGTTGAGATGTGGCTCGAGATGATCATGATATTGGGAGGACAGGGGGGCGGGGGGCCCATGATGGAAAATTAGATGATGGGGGGAAATGAGAGGATGAGGGGGGAAATGAGATGATGAGGGGGTAAAATGAGAATGAGGGGGGTGAAATGAGATGATGATGAGGGGGGGTGAAATGAGATGATGGGGGGGGTGAAATGAGATGATGGGGGGGTGAAATGAGATGATGATTATGAGGGGAGGTGAAATGAGATGATGATGGTGGGGGGAAATATGATGATGTTGATGGGGGGGGGAAATTGAATATTTATTGAAATGTAGGCCATCTATTTATTTTTTTACAAAGGAATTGTACCGCAGGCCAGTGGGGACCCACCCGAGGCCCCCAGACGCCTGCGGGAGCAACTTGAGGACCCCCGGACCCACGATCGGACCACCCGAGGACCCCCAGACACCCATGAGGCTCACCTGTGGACCCCCAGGCACTTGCAGGGACCATCCGGGGACCCCTTGTGTGGCCCCCGGACACACCCGCGCGGAACCACCTAGGACACCACCCGAGGGTCCAAAGACACCCGTGGGTACCACCCGGGGACCCCCACATCCTATGTTATCAATCATGTATTAAAATAAATGTTTTTATGTGGGGGCACAGGGGGTGGGTTGTGTATTGATGCTTACTACATATTTTAATATACATTTTAAAACTAGTGTAATGAGCAGGGGGTCTCTGGAGAAGAACGTTGTTGATTTCATGTCCGGGGACCCTCTGCTTCCCGAGATACAGGGGGTCCCGGGCCTGAAATCAACACAGTTCTGCTCCGGAGACCCCCTGCTCACGTACACTAGTAATAAAATTAAATAAAAAATAATTAATTTCCGGCGAGATCTGCGCAGGGAAAGGCGGCTCTCTCTCTCTGTAGCAGAATCAACTCGCCGGGTGAGCCCTTTTCAGAGAGTTGATCATCTCGTCGCTGGCTACTCTCCATTTGTTCAAATGTTGATATCACTGATATTCGGGGTTTTCTGCATACCGTGATAACATCGCTGTCAAAAATGGAGATTTAAATAACCTGGCGCTTTTTTTCTATTGGAGCTTAGTGCATTGACTCCAATGTGTTTATGCTGACAGTACCTACCTGTCACTGTGGAGTGGGGGGGATCCATCTTGGGCCCTGGCAGCAGACACTGGAGGTTCTTACTGCAGTGGCCACACCCCCACACTCTGCAGCCACAGCCAGACCCGGCTTCTGTTCTCTTCCCTGCTGGCTCCCGAAATCCTCTGAAGCTTAGGCCCCGGTGTCGGTGCCGCAACGCGGCAGCTAAGGCACCAAGCGGGCCCAGACCCATTTAGGGTCGGTTCTTGTCCCTTTAGTGCATGCCATAGCGTGCACTGCAGCAGGCACCGGGAACCTATCCTAACCCCGCCCCATCCCTCTGCAGACCAGGGCAGACCTGGCCTCCACTCTCCTCCTGCTCTCCTCCCCACCGGCATTCTGTGCTCTTCACGTCAACTTTGAAAACCGGGACAGATGGTAAAAACCGGGACATTTTAAAGAATGTGGGGGCACCTGGACAGACCTACGTCTGGTCACCCTATCTAGGACCATTGTAATAATACTAGCCATCACTGGTATCGTGACCACATATAGCCGCAAATCTTTAGTCTAGGTACTCCGTATTTAAGTTTTTAATGCAATTTTTATCAATTGCACACTTTCTGAAGCCTCTGCTGTCAATAGCTGAGAGGTTTAGTGCACCAAGTGTGATTTTATATCACTTTGGGGTTTTATTTTGATAAAATCCATAAATGGGAAGTGTGGAGAAAAATGATTATAGGTATTATTAATCTAATAAGTACCTGGTCCAATCTACAAATAGGAATATTGCTATGTTAGACTCCACTTTATTTGGATGCAGGTGCAATTAATGATCTGCTTTATGTATTTGTTCATGTTTATACGTGTGTTTTGTCCGTGGATTGGCCATAGATTTATTATAACACTAATCTAACATTAATTTTATTATTACCGAATAAAAGGTTTTTACTATGTACATTAATACTACTATACTGTACTTCTATGAGTGCATTCTAAAGGGAATCTGTTCTGTCCTGTGTATAATCCTATATATGTCCCTATTGCACCACAATGCTTACTATTATTATTATTATCTATCATTAGGCTGATGTGACAGTTAAATCCCCCACCCCCCTCCCCCCATCCCCCTTTATTCCCTCCCCCCCCGTCCCCCTTTATTCCCTCCCCCCCCGTCCCCCTTTATTCCCTCCCCCCCCCGTCCCCCTTTATTCCCTCCCCCCCGTCCCCCTTTATTCCCTATCCCTATATTTCTGGGGAATGGACCAATCACAGAACAGCAGCAACAGATAGACTGCAACTGCCAGAAGCTGCTGCTGGATAGGAGCATGTGACATGGTCAGACCAATGAGAGGGCGTTAGGCAGAATGACAGTTGGCAGTTGGTAGTTGGCAGTTGGTCTGAGGGGAGCAAAGTGTGAGGAAGTGAATTAAGGGAGAGAGATAAGATTTCCTTACCTGGGATGAGCCTTATCTATATCCTAACCAGGGCCGCCAACAGCGGGGGACAGAGGGCACTGGCGTCCCGGGCCCCCTGCGCGGCTGTGCCCCTCGATAAATCCCATTGCCTGGTCACCACCGGGTGACAGGATTTAGCGCGCTCGCGGTCTGCCAGGCAGCGCGCGCGTCTCTGCAAAAAAATAAAAATCTCCCCCGTTTCCAGATTGGCTGGCGCGTGTTGGCACGCTGCCAGGGTTTTTTTTTTGGCCCGCAGCAAGCTCTATGTGAGCTTGCATAGCGAGGCCCGCCTCTTCCTGCATGGAGCAAGTCAGGTGAGTACCGCTCCATGCCACTCTCGCTTCCCCCTTGTCCTCCTGATCTGATATCCCCCCCCCACCGCTCCGATTCACCCCCCCGTGTGTATGTGAGTGTCTGTGTGTGTGTCTGAGTGTCAGAGCGAGAGAGTCAGAGAGAATAAGAGAGTCAGAGAGAGAGAGTGAGTCAGAGCGAGAGTCAGAGCGTCAGAGAGAGAGTCAGAGCGTCAGAGAGTCAGAGCGTCAGAGAGTCAGAGCGTCAGAGAGTCAGAGAAAGAGAGTCAGAGAAAGAGAGAGAGCGAGTCAGAGCGAGAGTCAGAGAGAGTCAGAGAGAGTCAGACAGTCAGAGAGAGAGAGTGAGAGTCAGAGAGTCAGAGAGAGAGAGTAAGAGAGAGCGAGTCAGAGAAAGAGTCAGAGAGTGTGTAAATGTTACCCACATACCCTGTAATCATTATACCCAACCCCCCAATAATTAATGTACTGTATAACCATTATACCCAACCCCCTAGTATTTGTGTAATCATTGTCCCCCACCCCCTATTATTCACGCTTTGGCAATACTAAAATGTTTGTGAGAGAGAGAATATGAATACAGTCACCCACCCCCCACACCCACTCTCTCTGTCTTATCTTAACTGCCCTATACCTTCACCGAAATAACCTGTACTGCTTTCTTCCAGATCTGACTCTCAAGCTTGACACGGGAGATATCTGAACCCCCCTAACCCAGAAGACCGGTAGGTTTTATCATTTTAATATATATAATACATTTTAATATAGGTAGATGTGATAGCATTTTGCGTGGTACACCTGCTAAGAAGCACAGGGAAAGAGATCTGCCAAAGTACAATTGCCTACGCGGACCCCGGCATATAAGCAGCTGCCCCCCGCCAACCCCCCCTCAGTTTATCACAACCAGGGCTAATATATACATTTTAACTTTTTTTCTTTCAAACGTAAAGGTTTTTTTTTTTTTTAATACAGGAAGGCCCCGCTTTTCGGCGCTTCGTTATCCGGCGTTCCACTTATACGGCGGCGCCGAGAAGGGGCCGCCATCTTTAATCCGCAGTCGCAGAACGGGCGGTTGCGCCCGGCAAAAAACGCTGTTCTGTGCATGCAGAGAACAGAAAATCGCCGGATCTGCTTTCCGGTGATTTTCGCTATACGGCGGGCCCCTGGAACGGAACCCGCCGTATACCCGGGGCCCTGCTGTATACTTTTTTTTTTTTAATCATTTTTCAATATTTTTTACTTTTTTTGTATTTTAATTTTTTCAATGTAAAGTTTTTTTTGAAGTGAAACTTCTTTAGTGGCACCTAGTCATGATGGGACAAAACTGGAGACATGGAGACGAAATGTGAAACGGAAGTGACGTCACGTAATGGCCACCGCTCCCCCCACACGCCCGCTGTCACATGCGGCGGCAGCGATAGCCGCCGGCACCGTTCCTAATGGCCGCTGTCACATGCGGCGGCACACTGACTGACACACACACACACTGACTGACACACACACACACACACACACTGACTGACACACAGTGACACACACTGACTGACACACACACACACACACACACACACTGACTGACTGACACACACACACACACATTGACTGACACACACATACTGACTGACACACACGGACTGACTGACTGACACGCACACGCACACGCACACACACACACTGACTGATGCACACACACACACTGACTGACACACACATACTGACTGACACACACATACTGACTGACACACATGGACTGACTGACTGACACACACACACACACACACACACACACACACACACAATTCCCAGTTACTATAAATATAGAAGTGCAAATAGCTAAAACACGTGTTCTAAGTCAAACTTCTTGGCATTTTGGCTCTGAAATTGTATTTTTTATTTTTCATTAAAAATATCATTCTTACAAATACAATTTCTGTGACAAAACAGTGATAAAAGATAAAGAAGTTTCACTTACTATGCGCGTGCACAGCACACACAGCTTTTTTTTTTTTGTCAATGTAAAGTCTTATTCTATTTAAAGCGATGAAGTTTCCCGTTTATCTCCAACCCTAGGATACTGGGCAAGCCATTTTTACATTTTTAACCTAAAACTGTGTAAGAAAAGAGTAATTTGGTTGCATCTTTTAATCAAAACATGATTCAAGCCTGCCAATCTCGCCAAGGTAAACTCCCATTAGCAGGGACCTACACTGAATATATACAACTTCTTATTAAAGGTGCAAACAAATGGCTCCTTTGTTACAGACTTAGGTTCTAAATGTAAACATTTGGCACAGGAATTGTTCTTTGTTTCCCATAAATGTAAGGCCAATCCTTTTACCAGCAGCATACTTCCCAAATGAAAGGTATCGCCCCGTCTCCCTCCTGCCTTTTGCCTTTTAACTCCTTGAACGCCTTGTATTCTCTCACTTGCTCCATTTTCTCACCTCCTATTCTCTCCTAGACCCTCTACAACCGAGGTGGGAAACCCTGTCGCCATTCGCCTCGTGTCAAATTGGCAATTCAAAGTGTGGCGAATTATAGTTTTCCCAGCGTAATGGGAAGCGTGGCGGGCAAGCGTGAGTCCCGCAGGAAGCGCGAGTCCCGCGGGAAGCACGAGCCCCCCGGCAAGAGCGAGTACGCTGGCAGTGGCGGCGCTAGTGCAGAGGGGACGGCCGGTGGCCGGGAGGAGAGTGGAGGAGAAAGAACCAATGAGAGAACAGTGGGGGCGGAGCACACACCCAGGCGGCGACCGCGCCACCGACTCCTGTTCCGGTGCTGCGCTAGGTAAGAAGCTGGATCGAGATGATCATGATATTGGGGGGTGGGGAGAGATGATGGGAAATGAGATGATGAGAGGGGGGGGGAATGAGATGATGGGGGGGGGGGGAAATGAGATAATGAGGGGGGTGAATGAGTAGATGAGGGGGGAAATGAGATGAAGAGGGGGGGGGGGAAATGAGATGATGTGGGGGGGGTGAACTGAGGTGATGAGGGAGGGGAAATGAGATGAAGAGGAGGGGTGAAATGAGATGATGAGGAGGGGTGAAATGAGATGATGATGGCGGGAAATGAGATGATGGGGTGGGGGAAAGGGATGATGAAGAAGGGGGGGAATGAGGTGATGAGGGGGGGTGAAATGAGGTGATGAGGGGGGGGGAATGAGATGAAGAGGGGGGGTGAAATGAGGTGATGAGGGGGGGGGAAATGAGATGAAGAGGGGGGTGAAATTTGATGATGATGATGGGTAAAATGAAATGATGTGGGGGTGAAATGAGATGATATGGGGGGGGAAATGAGATGATGAGGGGGGGGAATGACATGATGAGGGGGGGAAATGAGATGAAGAGGGGGGTAAAATGAAATGATATGGGGGGGAAGGAGTTGATGAGGGGGAAATGAGATGAAGATGAGGGGGGTGAAATGAGATGATGATGAGGGCGGGTGAAATGAGATGATGAAGAGCGGAGGTGGAATTAGATGATTAGGGTGGCGGTGAAATGAAATGAGATGATGAGGGGGGGGGTGAAAAAAGATGATACTGAGGGGGGGTGAAATGAGATGATTATGAGGGATGGTGAAATGAGATATGGGGGTGAAATGAGATATGGGGGTGAAATGAGAAGATATGGGGGAATGAAATGAGATGATGAGGGCGGGTGAAATGAGATGATATGATGATGATGAAGGGGGGAAATGAGATGATGAGGGGGGGAAATGAGATGAAGATGAGGGTGGTGAGATGATGATGGGGGGGAAATGAGATGATGAGGGGGGGGGAAATGAGATGATGAGGGGGGGAAATGAGATGATTATGAGGGGGGTAAAATGAAATGATGAGGGGGGTGAGATTAGATGATTATGAGGGGGGAAATGAGATGAAGAGGGGGGTAAAATGAAATGATGAGGGGGTGAGATTAGATGATTATGAGGGGGGAAATGAGATGATGAGGGGGGTGAGATTAGATGATTATGAGGGATGGTGAACATGAGATGATATGGGGGTGAAATGAGATGATATGGGGGAATGAAATTAGATGATGATGATGATGAGGGGGGGAAATGAGATGAAGATGAGGGTGGTGAGATGATGAGGGGGGGAAATGAGATGATTATGAGGGGGGTAAAATGAAATGATGAGGGGGGAAAAGAGATGAAGAGGGGGGTGAGATTAGATGATTATGAGGGGTGAAATGAGATGATGAGGGGGGTGAGATTAGATGATTATGAGGGGAGAAATGAGATGATGATGAGGGGGGAAATGAGATGAAGATGAGGGTGGTGAGGAGATGATGGGGGGAAATGAGATGATGATGGGGGAAATGAGATGATGATGATGATGGGGGGGTGAAATCAAATGACGATGAGGGGGGGAAATGAGATGGGGGAAAATTAGCTGATGATGATGAGAGGGGGTGAGATGATATGATGAGGGTGGTGAAGAGATGACGAATGCGCAACATAATCTTATTATATATTAGTGAAAGCACTGTATGCCTGTCTGCATCTTCCTGTGTCCCTAGGGGAAATCTCATTGGTCCCTTGGGCCGCCCGCCCCCGCACCTCTCATTGGCCTGAGGCAGTGACGACACACACACACACACACACACACACACACACACACACACACACACACTGTTGCTTGGCCTCACGCTCCTGAGGCAGTGACGACACACACACACACACACACACACACACACACACACACACACACACACACACACACACACACACACACACACACACACACACACACACACACACACACACACACACACACACTGTTGCTTGGCCTCACGCTCCCCTGTCAGTTGGACCGCAGCTCACCTTCCACACACCCCCCCCCCCTCCTCTCCCGGTGCCCCTCCTCTCCCGGTGCCCCTCACTCTCTCCCCCCTCCCCACCTTACCCAAATCCCCACGCTCCGCAACATCCCCAGCCGCACCATCACCCTCACCGTGCGCCGCTCCCGGAGAGGGGAAGCGCGGCCCTCCTGCTCAGCAGCAAACTCCAGGCTCCTCCCCCCTCGCTCACAACGAGAAGCGCGGCCCGGGCCTCCTGCACTCCCCCTCACGTGTGCCGGCTCCCGGACGGAGGGGAAGCGCGGCGCGGGCCTCCTCCTCACGTGCACCGGCTCCCAGATGGAGGGTAAGCGCGGCACGGGCCTCCTGCCACTCTTGCCCCCCCCGCCAGCTTCCCGAACTCACCTCCTGCCCCAGCCAGATGCCACGGGGTCAAGGTAAGTCACCCACTGTCTCCCCACCCACGCACTGTCACCCAGTCACCCACACACCCACCCAGTCACCAGCACACCCACCCAGTCACCCACACACCCACCCAGTCAGTCACCCACACACCCACTCAGTCACCCACCCACTCAGTCACCCACTCACTCAGTCAGTCACCCACTCACTCAGTCAGTCACCCACTCACTCAGTCACCCACCCACTCACTCAGTCACCCACTCAGTCACCCACCCACCCACTCATTTAGTCACCCACCCACTCACTTAGTCACCCACCCACTCACTCAGTCACCCACCCACTCACTCAGTCACCCACCCACCCACCCACACACCCACCCACCCAGTCACCCACTTTCACCCAGTCACCCACTTTCACCCAGTCACCCACTTTCACCCAGTCACCCACACTTTCACCCAGTCACCCACCCATTCACTCAGTCACCCACCCATTCACTCAGTCACCCACCCACTCACTCAGTCACCCACCCACTCAGTCACCCACCCACTCAGTCACCCACCCACTCAGTCACCCACCCACTCACCCACCCCACTCAGTCACCCACCCATTCAGTCAGTCACCCACCCATTCAGTCACCCACCACCCACCCATTCAGTCACACACCCACCCACCCAGTCACCCACACCCACCCAGTCACTTTCACCCAGTCACCCACTCACTCAGTCACCCACCCACTCACTCAGTCACCCACCCACTCACTCAGTCACCCACTCACTCAGTCACCCACCCACTCACTCAGTCACCCACCCACTCAGTCAGTCACCCACCCATTCAGTCACCCACCCATTCAGTCACCCACCCATTCAGTCAGTCACCCACCCATTCACCATTCAGTCACCCACCCATTCAGTCAGTCACCCACCCATTCAGTCATTCAGTCAGTCAGTCACCCACTCACCCACCCATTCAGTCAGTCACCCACTCACCCACCCTGTCAATCACCCACTCACCCACCCACCCACCCATTCAGTCAGTCACCCACTCACCCACCCATTCAGTCAGTCACCCACTCACACACCCATTCAGTCAGTCACCCACTCACCCATTCAGTCAGTCACCCACTCACCCACCCACTCACTCAGTCACCCACTCAGTCACCCACCCACCCACTCATTTAGTCACCCACCCACTCACTTAGTCACCCACCCACTCACTCAGTCACCCACCCACTCACTCAGTCACCCACCCACTCACTCAGTCACCCACACACCCACCCACCCACACACCCACCCACCCAGTCACCCACTTTCACCCAGTCACCCACTTTCACCCAGTCACCCACTTTTACCCAGTCACCCACTTTCACTCAGTCACCCACCCACTCCGTCACCCACCCACTCACTCAGTCACCCACCCACTCAGTCACCCACTCACCCACCCACTCAGTCACCCACCCATTCAGTCAGTCACCCACCCATTCAGTCACCCACCACCCACCCATTCAGTCACACACCCACCCACCCAGTCACCCACACCCACCCACCCAGTCACTTTCACCCAGTCACCCACTCACTCAGTCACCCACCCACTCACTCAGTCACCCACCCACTCACTCAGTCACCCACTCACTCAGTCACCCACCCACTCAGTCAGTCACCCACCCATTCAGTCACACACCCATTCAGTCACCCACCCATTCAGTCACCCACCCACCCATTCAGTCAGTCACCCACCCATTCAGTCAGTCATTCAGTCCGTCACCCACCCATTCAGTCAGTCACCCACCCATTCAGTCATTCAGTCAGTCAGTCACCCACTCACCCACCCATTCAGTCAGTCACCCACTCATCCACCCTGTCAATCACCCACTCACCCACCCACCCATTCAGTCAGTCACCCACTCACCCACCCATTCAGTCAGTCACCCACTCACCCACCCATTCAGTCAGTCACCCACTCACCCACCCATTCAGTCAGTCACCCACTCACCCATTCAGTCAGTCACCCACTCACCCACCCATTCAGTCAGTCACCCACCCAGTCAGTCACCCACTCACCCACCCAGTCAGTCACCCACTCACCCACCAGTCAGTCAGTCACCCACTCACCCACCCAGTCAGTCACCCATTCAGTCTCCCCCACTCACCCACCCATTCAGTCTCCCACTCACCCACCCATTCAGTCTCCCACTCACCCACCCAGTCAGTCTCCCACTCACCCAGTCAGTCTCCCACTCACCCAGTCAGTCTCCCACTCACCCACCCAGTCAGTCTCCCACTCACCCACCCAGTCAGTCTCCCACTCACCCACCCAGTCAGTCTCCCACTCACCCACCCAGTCAGTCTCCCACTCACCCACCCATTCAGTTTCCCACTCACCCACCCATTCAGTCTCCCACTCACCCACCCATTCAGTCTCCCACTCACCCACCCATTCAGTCTCCCACTCACCCACCCATTCAGTCTGCCACTCACCCACCCATTCAGTCTGCCACTCACCCACCCATTCAGTCTCCCACTCACCCACCCATTCAGTCTCCCACTCACCCACCCATTCAGTCT